>NW_013666079.1:57930-72510 GCF_000517525.1 Limulus polyphemus
CATCTCTCTCTCTCTCTCTCCTACTATATATATATATATATATACATATATATATTACTTTGGCATAATTACAATACTACAGCAGTGAATGAGGTTAGAAAGCTAACTGATTCATATTTTTCATCAATAGTCAAAGTTCATAAATTCTGTCCGGTTTGGTTGCAGTAACTGTTTCAAACCGTCATTTTATAGGACTAGCTCTCCCGCTTCTGTAAAATAGATGCAATTTTTCAGTATCTATAATATAGACTTCCGCCCTGACTTAAATGCGTAGTGCATAAAATTTGATATGTGTTTATAACTTAGGACGACATCTAGAAGAACAAGGTACAGAATGTATACATCATCATGGTATCAGGAAGACCAGGTTATTGACCGTATACATCACAATGACTTATTGCTAGTATTAGGAGGACAAGGTTACCGACTATATACACCACTACGGCTTAGTATTAGTATCAGGAAGAGCAGGTTACGGCTGTATACATCACAATGGTTTAAAAGTTACCAGATTTACTGGTTATATAGATTACCAACTATATAAATCACTGCTAGTATCAGGAAGACCAGATTACGGCTGTATACATCACAACGGTTTAAAGGTTACCAGGCTTACTGGTTATATAGATTACCAACTGTATAAATCACTGCTAGTATCAGGAAGACCAGGTTTCGACTGGATACAGCACTACAATTTCTTGTTAGTATCAGGAATATGTTTTAGAAATGATGAAAACACGTATAGTAACAATGATGTAATTGACATAGTAGGGGTAGATATCCTGGACAGAGGGAATGTAGACATGATAGGCGAAGAGACAGCAGTGTGATTTATGTAACCTTGAAATCATTCACAGGACAGGTATATGAAAGTATAATATTTACTATCTCACTGCTGTTCAAATTCTATAGAACATAGAAATCATTAAAATAGTTGTTTGTATTTTTGTGTGCAAATATTCTGACCACTGCTAGAAGTATGTACGACAGATCTAAGAACTTTTCAAATATAATCATATACATAATTCATATCGTATTTTACTTATTACTGTAATGAATATGTACAATTCTTCTGTCAAATTATGAGCATTAGGTTCCAATAAGGGTGTTTGAAAACAATTTAGTAATTTTTGGGTAAGTGACAGAAACAATGGCAACGGATGCAGATGGATGTCATGACAAAGATAAGGTTAAATGATACAACCCTGTAGGGATCATGCAGCTATGTTAAAGGGGTAGACTATGATGTAAGCTCATAGAAAATTACACAAAATATTTAATTCAAAACCTAGTCCATAAAAAATGCTTAGAATCGAACTTTTTTGTACGTCAGCAAGTCAAGAATCCGATGTTTAAGTTTACAGAAATCAATTCTACTCGGCAGTCGTGTCTATTAAAGAACCTTAGGTCATTAATATCAGACATTCAGAAAAATTAGTTTTGTATCTAATTTACTAAAAAATATTGAAAGTTAATCATTTTATAACTTGATATTTTAAAAATTGGGGGGAAAGAAAAGACATCATCTGGCCCAAAATTTCCATATAAGAATTAAAAATTTTGTAAAGGAAGGCATAAAAGGGAGCATTTCCAATCTGAGCGGGAAAGGGTAATTGAACAACAAGGGAATAACTTTACTTGGAAAAAATGACATATATCCACTTCATCCCCAATTTTTCCAGTGGGAAGCTTTTGTCTGACAACTTGTTTTCTTAAATTCTTGAAATCAGGATACCTATATATATATATATATATATATATACATACCAAATTTCTTATTTTACCGAAAGTTAACATCTTAGTCACATATTCACATCACTATATAAATTATCGCAAGGACTAAGAAAACCTTTAGAAAATCAACAGCCTAAAAATTATAAAGGGTTAATAAAAGACAACTTTTCCTATAGCAGTTCTTTTGTATTTCCTCGATTAACGAGAGCCACAAACGCTATAAGAGATATATAATCACGCACGACTTATCATTTAAGTATATGGTGAACATGTGTTATGTTGTTGATGTTTACTTTAGGTCAGATTAGGTGTATTGGGGTTTTTGTACCAACGGAATTCATGAAAACACAACAATAATTTGTCTTTCTAACACTTTTCATGCAAAATAGTACATTTTTATTACTTACGAATAAAAAAACATATACTTTCTATAATGTTTTTGTCTATGTTCTCTTATAGAATCCGCCGTACAACAAAGCCCAAAGATATAAGCAATGTTTTAATAACAAGCGTTTTTTATAGTTATAGCGTATGTGACGTCATGAACCATACATCCTAGCTTTTTTACAAACTTACCAAGATGGCTGTAAAGTCCAATTACTTTACACTGACAGAAAATGCTTAGAATCGAACTTTTTGTACGTCAGCGATTCAAGAAATCGATGTCTAAATTTACAGAAATTTAACCTACTCGGGTAGCTTTTTTACAAACTTACCAAGCTGGCTGTAAAGTCCAATTACTTTACACTGACAGAAAATGATATTCTTTGACCAAATTATTGTATAGTTTGTTATAAAACCATTTAATTGTAAAGCTAAAAATGTTAGATTACAGTGTATATATCTGTAACAAGTGGGAAATCGCAACAAATTAATTGAATTGATCTAATGATAAGTTTCCATTTTTGAACAATGTGCCACCAAAAGTGGATTTTGACTGTTGCGTTGCTTACTCAACTAACAACAACTATGTTTTCAAACTTATTTTATAATTGTGTCTTTAATTTTGCTTCTAATTATTATTGTTATTAAAGTTATCATTAGTTAAATTTTTTTCATAATATTTAACATTAACTTTAGTAGGCCTGGTTTTGAACGATAACTTTAGAGTGAGGCATAACTAGAGTCGATAAGACTTGTCGTAATAGCAGCGCAAAATATTTTGTAAATAACGTAGATGAGGTAAAATATATATTACAGTTTGCATAAATATGTAATCTATTTCTAGAGTTCGTCCGAAAATGATAAGGCAGTACAAGGGCTTGTTGGTAAATGTTTTCATATCTATTTATATGGTGCTAGACCTAGCTAAATTCGAGGGCTTATGATTCATAGCCCATTACCACAAAATCATATTCCGTCCTTTGAGGCTGTGAGTGTATTATAAGAGTGACGCTCAAATCTCACTATTAAAGCAGACAATAGTAGCCCAAGAATTGACGGTAGATACTTTGACAAATTACCTTCCTTCAGTTGAAAATTAGAAACAACTATACGCAAATATCTCCTGTATAAAACTGAAAGAAAAAAAAGGTTATAGCGATATACATGTAAATAATAAACACTAAAAGAATATTGGGATTTTACTTTCTTTTTTTTCCTTAAATTGGTTTCTGATTTCACGAAAACTTCTTAATTAGATTAGTTAATCGATAGAAAATGGCATGAATAATAATAGATGTAACTTTTCTAAATGTCAATAGTCATTGATTATGACGTATCTACTTTTAAAACTAAGCCTTAACGTATTCTGGTAAGGGTTTAGCTCACTTCATTGTCATGGTTACACAATGTATTTGGTATAGCTTTAAGAGATAGCGTTGTGCTTCTAATCTCGTATTGTTTCATCACTTTCTTATCTTATTCAATCTTTGGACACGATAGGCAGTCGATGGCTTCAAAAACCATCAATTCAGCCCTTTTCCTGCCTCCTTAGCACGACCTTTACTGGACGTTACCAAACACAGAGTTCTAATTGTAGTCCACTGACAGAGTTATTCACACATAGAACAACCCTAATGGATAAGTTCTTGCGAACTAAGCAGGAGTTTGACTTTAACCCACAGTCCAAAGCTCAAGAATTTTGTTAGGTTACAAACACGTAATAATTTTAAATGAAAGCCCAGAACACCCATTACTGAGCGAAATGTACTTATTACATTTCGTGATTTTTTTTTATACTGTCGACTAGCGTGCAAGCTACAAAAATAAAAAAAAATCTGGTAATAAATGCCATTTGGTATATAGGATCTAAGTGGTCTTGTTAAGACCACAATGACTCGGGCTTGTCACTATTTACAGGTTGAGGGGAGGATAAACATCCGAGGTAACAGGAATGTAACCGAACGGGTTTTGCAGTAGACTTAGGAAAGTTTCAGTAAAAGTATGGTGTGTTTAGGGCGGTCGTCATGGCCGGCCCAGGTGTGAAACCATCATTAACACGGACTCAAGGGTTGCTTTCCATACCAATCATTGAGATAACAAGGCCAGAGATGCCTTAGGGAAACAACGGCTAAGTATATCAACAAATCGGGCGAAAAGAACGCAGGTTTGCCTCTGTGAGGAGGCCACTTTGTGACTCAACATTTGAAAGTTCTAGGAAAATAACCACGTTATAAGTCGTGCATTACGGCGCCTGGTTCGTGACACGCATGTTGTCTATCAACACATCAGTTAGACTGAAGCATGAATAAATGGTTCCTCTAAATATGCAATCAGTAATAAACGTTTAAACGCTTTGTTTTCGGATTTACTTTGGATTTGAAACGGGGTTGAATAATTTGACATTTTTTTTCTTCAGCATTTTTGAAAACAGTAATCGGGTCACACTGGTTTTTGTGGGACTTGATTTCAAGAAAATAGAACAAAGCTTTAACTGAATTCTGAAATAAAACAACAGGGGATCAAAATGAAAACGATTTTATCTTAAGCTTTTCAGAATGCAGAAATCGAACAATTGCTGTTGACGTTATGTTAGCAAAATAAAATTAAATGGGCGTGAATCATGTTATTAAGTAAGATTGCAATAAAATATACGAATAAATTAAAAATAAGGTTGTAACATTGGTCTTACGTTTATTTTATGCCACTGATTTAATTAAAAAGTACGAAATAAATAATAAAAGACAACTTGAAGAGTTCGCAAATTCTAATAATATACGAAAAGCAAGACAGGGAAAGAAAGACAGAACAATAATTAAATGTATGTATTAAAAAATTCCGTGGACAAATTGGCATTAAGGCGAGTTATAAACACAGTTTTTAAAAACCCAGAGCCGACTAAACCTTTTAGTATCAACTGTGCCTTCTTCGGTAGCACATAAAGAGCGCGGACCTGTAAGGGGGCTTACATACCAACCATTTCGCTCTAGGCTTAATGTTATGCAACATTATGCTCAAACGTTTCCCTGAAGGAATTATTGTTATACAACAGTGTATTCAACCAGTTTGCTTCAGGGGTTATTATTATATAAGAGCATGTCTAACCCTTTCGTTCCGCGTCTTGTTATTTTATATAGGCTTAGGTTAAATGTTTCGGTACTAGAATTTTTTATAGTAATGAATTATATTATGAGTTACATATCACAGAATAAGTTTAAGACAATTTTTTTTCTCTATTATCTATTATAAGATTCATTAATTCTGCCAGGTTGGTTTAACAAAAGAGGTAACTCAGTATGTTATAGTTGAAAAAGCTATTAATGAAAGTCTGATTGAGCTTTGTCTTGGTCTGTGGAAAAAAATTGCACCCAGTTCACACTCCAAGATTTTTAGAGGCAATGAAAATCCTGAAGGTCCACGTTACATCAGGATTTATTCGCGGATTTTGTAACCGGTTGTCCTTGATTCATAATTTATTAGTGAGCAATCTCCCTTTACTAACAAACCTTGCTTTTTTCTTCTTTTTTTTTTTTACCGGGACGTTATTTTATGTAAGCATAGCCTTTCCTTTCCCGATATACTGCTTTTTTTTTTGGTAGAGTTGATTTCGTTACAGAAACCCTTACTCAAATTTCTTTCATGTTTGTTACTTGCTGGCCTCCGTAACAGCGTACATCAACAGCTAACAAACAGTCTTACGTATTGAAATTTCAGTGGTTTCATCTTGCAAAATATTATTACATCTGGTAATGGCGGTTTAAGTCGGTAATTTTTTTGTAAGATTTTCCGTTATGTTTAATCCGAAATAAAAGTGTTAATATTTGACAAAGAGGTTTATTTTCATAAACTGATGTGATTATTACATATTATAAACGTGCTTCAATAATTTATAAGAAAGTTTCTACTCTGATTGCAAAGATAGCTAGAAATGTCAGTGTTTCTCCAATACCAAACTGTTCTGTTTGTAAGATACCAGCTGTTTTTATACATATAAATTCTTCGTACAATGGCGTTTCTCAAATCGTAAATAGAAAAAGTACATCTAGACATGTCTTATTGCACATTTAAAGTTCTGTTATTGTGTATTCGTGATACGTGCAACAATACAGTTAAAAATATATTGTGGTATATGTAAACGCCTTCAACAATATAGTTAAGACACGTGTAATTATATATTTAGACGCGTACAACAATATATTATATTTTGATACGTGGAATAAAATAGTTTATTATACATAATTACGTATTTGGATATGCGTAAATAAAAATAGTCACATGCAATGGCATATTTAGGCGTGCAATAATATAAGTACACTCATTCGATAATAAAGTTTTATACATGTAATCGCATTTTTAGACACATGCAACATCAGAACAGAAAACTTCGTATGTAATGTAATATAGACTTATCTGGGTGTAGATTGCATTTTTTTAATCATTCTATTTTTGTGCGAAATACAACCGAGATACTATGTATATAAAAAGAATGATATACTACATGTGTTATATGCAACCAGAACATATTAAAGTAATCAGAAGCTTCAATATGATGGTTTTAGATATCTTTTTTGTTCATGTTTATGAATTTTGAAATTACTGACTCCGTACAATCACCTAATGATTTTGTAAAAGTATTAGTTAAATATTTGACATTTATAGCGAAATGTAACATATAAATTGACTTTAAAGAAAAATTGTTTATCAAAGTGGCACCAGATGGCGGTAAATGATAACCAGTACAAACTTTTCTTACCCTGTACATCTAAATGACGTGTTATTTAAATGCATATATAGTTTACATTCAAAAATTATATTACTATTAATACACTACAAAATACAATATCTTTCTAATCATGATTAAAAATATTCCAATATTTATATATATATAAAAGTTTACAATTTTTAAGTGGGTGTTTTTCTTATGACGACCCCTTAATTACCCTTAATTGAAATTTATGTAGTGCAACTCACTCACAAAATCTATTTTACACTAATAAAAAACAACCAGTAGAACTGGCCGTATTTAGTTTGTTCCCTGAACTTAGTGATGGTAGTTTTGTATTGTAAACATAACTTAGCCCAAACAATTTTGTGTCAATTGACCTTTAACCTTAGATGCTGTACGTGAGATAATTCGGTGAGATCGAATGAACGGTCGTGCAGATAATCACAGACTTATCTAATATACACGTCTTGCTTCTTTCGTTAAAAAATAACTTGATTCTACCGGGGACGTTCAACTAATGGATTCTCAACAAATCTTTATAGTAGAGTCGGGTGATCGAGGCCAAATCACGCTCGTCATTTGGGTCGAATCCGTGACCTGGATAGAATCACCAATAAGAAAAAATTAAGTTTGTTTCAGTACTAAGGCCTCTCTCTCTAATACTATTAGCAATCACTTGTTTGATGGCAAATGAGTTTCTATAGTGGTGAACACGCCCAAGGCTTTCTTTATCAATCACTTCATTGACGTGGAATCACAAGTTAGCCTAATAGATAGGGAAAAAGGGGCAATGTTAAGTTGATATACTTAGCTGTTGCCTAACATAGTCAAATACAACTTCAGTGAAATATTCAAAAATTAGGTAAGTTATAAATATTCTTGAAATTTATGTACCAGATATCAACATCATAAGATTTTAGAAGTTTCTACCAAAATATAATAATAAATAGCAACAGTCTTTAAGCTGGAATAATCATGCGTTGATGTATGTTCTCCCCCCTATTTTACGTATTTCTTGCTTACTTGAAATTAATTTTTACAGTTTTTATTAGTACAAAAACATGTTTTTTGCTTAATTTTGTATTATCACTTGCTTTGTAATTATTTTGTATTCGCTGTCACTTGCTTAATAATTGTCTTGTATTATTACTTGGTTTAAAATGATTTTATATTGTCACTTGCTTAACAATTATTTTGTATTCGCTGTCACTTGCTTAATAATTGTCTTGTATTATTACTTGGTTTAAAATGATTTTATATTGTCACTTGCTTAACAATTATTTTGTATTCGCTGTCACTTGCTTAATAATTGTCTTGTATTATTACTTGGTTTAAAATGATTTTATATTGTCACTTGCTTAACAATTATTTTGTATTACCGTTCGTTTTGTAAAGAATTGTAATATTTAATAATTTTCTATACAAATTAACACATTTCACATCTTTAGGTTTTAATTAGTTAAGTCCGAGATATTGTTACCCCCCCCCCCCCAGTTAATACTTATTTTCTTTATCTGAAAATATTTTTTGCTGTTTTATTTGTTGCAAAATAATACATATTCAATATTATTTTTGTTACGACAACCAATAAGTAAAAAATGTTTGTCTATTTATAATTACGATATTAACAACTAACTAACTTTAACTTTTGTAAAAAAAAAGAATTAACTTAAACAGTTATTTAAAAACATTAAATTTAGAACAAATTCAATTTCAAAAGTAAATAGTTGACACAATCGGGGGAAGTGGAACTAGTTTTATCTATTTTTGTATGCTTCAAATGTATTTATGTGATGTCATTGCATGTTATGATTTATCGAAAATTGACTAAACTAAGAAAAATCACCTAATCTCAACATTTCTATAATTAAAAAAGTGTATGGTTGAGAACCGGAAATTAACCTAGAAGTTGGAACTCGATACATTAGCAGTATATATATAGAAGTTGTGGTTTGTAAAACTAAATATTCGAGCCACTGAACTGTTATATATATAATAACTAAATAAAATAATTAGATTTAAACTTGAATGAAATTTTGTTGAGATAAAGTAAAGTGAAAAAGAAATATGTTTTAGTTTTTTTGTATTAATGACTGTACTAGTCTTGGAACACTAAAAAATAAGAAAAATGGAAAAGACAAATAACAATACATTGCTTGCATTTCACCAATATACGAAGCCTACTTTGTTTATTTGCTTTGAGCTGTGAATTCAGCGAAACTAGTCTGCTTTAGCGGAAGTAACGAACAGAAGAATAAATCAGGCCTCTGCCTCAGCTTTCCTTCACTGACATTCATGTTTTGGTGTGGAAAAGAAATTCACATACAATACAGGGATTTAACAAACACTTGTAAATCGATTGTCATTAAACTTGCATTTAGTTAAACAAACAGGAAATATCTGAGATTTCCAGTAGCATCCAATTTAGTAAATCAGTTCTTCCATAATGATTCTGTTTTATCATTAGCTTAATAATCATTCTGTATTATTGACTGGTTAACAGTGGCTTGTAGTTTATCACTTGTTTAACATTTATTTGTATTTGATCATTTGCTTCGTAATATCTTTTATTGTTTCTGGCATCATAATCTATTAATGTGACGTCACTGCGTTAGCTTTAATTGTTCTTTGATTATACCAAACTCTTAATTGCTATCTTTTTGTTTTTTTTATTTTTAAATGTATTTGTAAATGTTTCTGCTTTGTGAACATAACCCACAGAAAAAAAAATTTTCATTTAAAAATGTCATAATAAAAACTCCTTGAGAAATAAAAATAGCTACTAAATAAAAATATTTTATTTGATGAGCGCGTGGCTTAGGAACAAACAAAAAACAAATACTATCATAGAAACAAAAATATTTGTGTATCGAATACTTAAAAACTCCAGGGGAAATTAACATTAAAAAGTGTTTTTTTTTCTCTTTTTTTACAGTATATGGAAGAAAAAGAAAAACGAATATTTTCCCATGTACAGTCGCATATTTAAAGACCTGGTAGATTCAAAGCAACATTTTTCACATGTGATAATGACACATTGGATAAATTAATACATATATATATATATTATATTAAAATTTAATAACCGAATCATGAGAAGATTTAGTTGCTTACAAAGTAGGTGGCCCATTACCTCAAGCAATCAAATATCTAATAAACTGATAGCTTTTAGCTCCTTAAGTCTGACCATCCTGATCAGAACAGCATCGACGAGGTGCTAATAGTTTGACTAGATCATGTTTTCTCTTCACTGTAATTGCACCCTTGTTGACAGCCCCTGTCATACGGCTTTGCTGATAAACCCCACCCTTTCTTACTGATTGTAATATGGCGGAATAGATCTTTGATCATTAATCTGAGAGACTATCTTACCCATAATTTTTTTTTTAATTTGTATTAAGTCAGCGAATCAATCACAGTGATGCTAAGGAACTTACGAAGAACAATAAAGTAGTGGCTTCCATTACGTTAGTTAGTGCTTTAAGTTCTCACAGACATAGGAGGTAGAATTACGCGAAACTGGATTTTCAGTACTTAAAGCAGAAATCTATGAAATGAATTTTAAAAAGTCCATCCCGAGAAGATGAATCCATGTGAAATCTAACTGTTGTTACTTTGAATAAAATAGATTAACAGATGTTGTTTAACTTAAGTTTTTTTTTGTTTGTTTGTAATTAAGCACAAAGCTACACACAACGGGTATCGACAGCCGGTTTCTAGCGTTGTATGTTCGCAGACATACCGCTCTGGAGTACGCATCCGGCACAAATTTCGTTAGGTCTCTTCTAACAGAAAATTGTTCCTGATGAAGACTACTAGACCAGTTAGGTCTACGCGAATACAAAATGTATCTGATAGATTTAAACAGATCCACCAGCTAGATCTCTTTTAAATAAATCTAAGTTACGTATGAAATTATTCTATAGGTATAAAAGACAATGCTTTCTAACCTTTTTAATGTTTAACATTATCGCGAGATCTTTCTAATATGTTCCTACTGAAAATATGTTGCAAAAACATACATTAAAAATTCTTAGTCACCTAATACAGAAGGAAGCAAAATACGCTATAAACAATGTGTTATTTTTGTCAAAGTTCACGGAAATAAATTTCATTGGGCTACGCAATGACTTCAGTTCTGAAATAATAAAAAAATTAAAAGCCACCAGCAAATTATTCATTAATGTTGTTCGAACTGTTTTTTTTTTCAGATTAAAATACCATCATTACGATATTTAATAAAAAAATTGAACTGCCATTGCTCCTTCGTCTTGTTGATAAATGTATTGTCTACTAGGAAGAACAACGTGATATATCAGACATTACTCGTCGCAGTGTTTATCATGTTTGTACATGAAGAATATCTTGTTGATAAATGTATTGTCTACTAGGAAAAACAACGTGATATATCAGACATTACTCGTCGCAGTGTTTAACATGTTTGTACATGAAGAACATCTTGTTGATAAATGTATTGTCTACTAGGAAAAACAACGTGATATATCAGACATTACTCGTCGCAGTGTTTATCATGTTTGTACATAAAGTATTCTTGTTGATAAATGTATTGTCTACTAGGAAAAACAACGTGATATATCAGACATTACTTGTGGCAGTGTTTAACATGTTTGTACATGAAGAATATCTTGTTGATAAATGTATTGTTTACTGGGAAGAACAATGTGATATTTCAGACATTACTCGTCGCAGTGTTTAACATGTTTTTATATGAAAAATATCAAATTACCATTCTGTACCATTAAGTCAATATCTATGAACGAATGTCTGCGACTAAAAATAATAAAAAATATTATGATTTCTCAAGCGTGCAAATAAGTTGTTGCTTGAGTAAGTGTATATTCTTCATTATCCTGTTAATTATAATTGTTTACCTTAACAAGGCAGCTGTTGTTTGTCGATGATCACAAAAAGCTAACTTTCATAGCAGCACTGAGTCAGAAAGAAAAATAAAACTGAAATATTGGTAATATAACTTTTTGGTATTAGTAAATTATCGTGTAATTGTTCATTTGTCTCATAACTAACCTTACAAATAATTTTGTTTTCTTTAGCTCTGGAATTTTTCTACTATTCAAACTACCCATCGAACACTTTATCTTGACAAACTTTTCTTAAATAAAGTTTTTAATTACATAGACATAAACAGTTCCATTTATTAGAAGAATAACAATATTTCAATTTATAAAAGTTTTAGACTAGAACATATTAAAATGTTACGTCACAACGTACTACGCGTTAACACATTTCCATGACATTTTTTTATAAGTAAATTAATGCAAAGGAATCATACTTCGGTTCAAACACAGGTGACTTTGTAGTTCATTGAAACAATTGTATATGACGAGGTTTTATTATCGTAATTATTTATTTTCAGTTTTGTTTTATTACTTAGTTAACTAAACTGTTTAATTGGTTCGTATCTATTTCATTATTACAGTGAGTGTTTCGTAGAAATTAGTCGTGAAGCAAAAAAACTATCGAAGAAACTTACCATTTATCTGTTGTTGTAATACACAGGCGAAGATATTTTGTTTGTTTGTTTGAAGTTAAGCACAAAACTATACAATGGGCTATATGTGCTCTGCCCACCACGGGTATCGAAACCCGGATTATAGTTTTGTAAGTCCGCAGACATACCGCTGTGCCACTGGGGGGCCAGGCGAAGAGAGGTTAAGTTCAATGGATGGTGTATCCCTATCCCTATGTAGGGCTTCTAAAACCAGGGAACATTTTATGTTCCCCATTTTGTAACCTGTACCCTGATGTTATATTGGTTATATTATTTTATGTTCCCCATTTTGTAACCTGTACCCTGATGTTATATTAGTTATATTATTTTATGCCATTCTGATGCTGCGATTCTTCTTGTTTTTTCTGAAAAAAGGGAGATTTGAGCCTTAATTTAATTATTGTTAATCATAAAGGTTTGGTGAACACTGTTTTTAAAGCTTTTCTTCTTATTGTTCTCTGTATACATATATATAAATACTAAGCTTATGAGACATAACACAATTACTTTAGTTTTTACTTATCTCTTTAGGGACTCGTACGAAAGGAAATAGCCTGATCAAAAGTATTTGCTACGTGTGGAGTGTGTTATAAATAGAGCTTCTGTAAATTTTGCTTAAATGTAGACTGTAAGTCTTACATAACCAAGTGTAAAATCTTAAGAAAATATAACTAATACGATAGAGAATTCAGGAAGTTACACAGAAGGTTTTGATATTACCAGATTTGCATATTTTTCACACCTAATGAAATTTTAGTTTAAGCCACTAGATGGCGCTAAAATAACCATATCAGATCTGGACTTTTTATGCACAACACACTATGACTGATTTTTTTCTTCTGAAAACAAACATTGGAACTATCATTGATATCTAAATTTGCTTTCATTATCAAAAGTTATTAAATCCAAACCAAAAGCATTTTTTACAACAAAGGTCTCAAACGGATAACTCTTTGCATGATTTACGCAAAATAGATTAATCAAAATTTTCCGTAAGGTATTTCTCAAACAAAATATACTATTGAAACCAAATTCGACCTTTAAGGTAATTTTTAAAACGTTATATTTGAATAATAATGACGTTTATTTAACGTTTGAATTATTGTATTTCAGTTGACTATTTATAAAATCCCACAAAACATCCTATTATACGATATTCAAAGCAATATAAATGAAAATTATTAACTATAATTTATTATAATCCAACAAAGTTATTTTTATTTACTATATGATTTATACACACACGTGTGCACACATATTTATATTCACAAACATCGGTTTGTTTAGTTAACTTTTTATTTCTATATAATCTTTAGCTTCATTCTACTTGTTTGCCCCCCAGTAGCACAGCGGTATGTCTGCGGACTTACAACGATAGAATCCGGGTTTCGATACCCGAGGTGGGCAGAGCACAGATAGCCCATTGTGTAGCTTTGTGCTTAACTTCAAACAAACAAATCTACTTGTTTAATTTTAAATAATTTCTTCTAGTTTAAAACTATCTGAACTCTGTCCAAGCCAGATTTTAGCGTTAGAACTCCATAAACTTACCGTTGACCCACCAGGGGACTCATTTTGAATATTATTTAGGTAATTTATTTAATATAAATGGTTAACTGATACTATCTAATATGTTTAGAGTAATAATTCATAAACTTTAACAAAAAAAATAATAATTTTTAGCATAATATCTGTTATTGATATGATATATCACTTTCGTTTTGTAATTATTTACAGAATAACTTTACATTATAATATTATAACCATATAACTCACTTATTAATTTTAAATACATAAATTTGTTTTCGCTGATTATGGTATTTCATACGTGCATAAGTATTAAGCTTTGAATCTTTTTAATTTTTTCAATATTTGATTTATATCTTGACCCAAGAACAGCTATATCACATGCTCTTAATAATTCATCAATTACCTTAAAACTAAAATTCTTGTATTTACGGGTAAGTATTAGGTCGTCAAGAAATTAATGTCGCGTTTTGGAACACTTTCATTAACCCCCCCCCCAAAAAAAAAACGTACATCACGTATAGTAGTTAAACGAACCTCTTAAACGTCATGTTAGTGTAGCCTATTTAATGTGTAAAGTTTAGTGTACTCTAATCCCTTATAGTGATGGCATACGATGAGACAGATATATATTCAGCATGTAATTCTGTTTAAATACAAGAACGGAAATAACGCCTCTGTA
>NW_013666079.1:73458-122939 GCF_000517525.1 Limulus polyphemus
TGGAGTTGGGTTGGGAAGTTCTCACCCACTCACCATATTCTCCAGATATGGCACCATCAGATCACCATCTTTTTCATTCGCTGCAGCATCATCTTAATGGGGAAAACGTATGTAAATGTGGAAGGTGTTAAAGAGGACACTGACATGTTTTTTGCTTCAAAGCTAAGTGCTTTCTTTAATCAGGACATTAACAACCTGATTGCAAGATGGAAAAACATCATCGATAAGAATGAAGACTATTTCATTTAATAAACGTTTAGTTTTGATATATAAGTTGTTCGGGTTTTTTCATCTAAACAAAAGTGACATTAATTTCTTAACGACCTAATAAAATAGCTACTTGTGTATATTTTTTGTGCCCAATAAGTTTCTCGGAAAACTTTTATAGTGTACTTTTCCATGTAAATATTGATTCTAGGTATAATTCCAGATATTTGATTTTATAAGCCTTTTCGATTATTCCACCACACAAACAAACTACAGTTCTTCTTTTCATGTTATGATTACTCAAACACCTTGATACAAACGTTTAGGATTATTAATATGTCATATTAAGTGCACATTTAAAGTTTGATGTGAACTTCATACTATTTACAGAATAATTCAGTTAATCTTAATACGACGCCCTTCCCTCCCAGTGATTCAGCGGTTAGTCTGACGGCTTCTAATGCTGAAAATCGGTTTCTATATCCGTGATAGGAACAGCACAGATAGTCCATTGTGTAGTTTTGTGTTTTACAAACAATCTTACTACGACGCAGATCACAGTGACGCCCTCTGCTACATAAGTCTTTTGAGTGCAATATATTTTTACCATGTACTGCTGTTTCCTGACCTTTACTAAAGCTGTCTTGTACAATTACAAAATCTTTACGAATAGGCAACTCGCATGGTAATCATATTGTCTGTCATGGCTTTCGGTGATCTTGTTTTTCTTTCTTTAAATACCGTTTTCATCAATAGGATATTATTCAATTCTCGTATCTAAAATAGTTCGAAACATAACTCAATATTTTTTAATTGTATTGTCAGAGCTGTTTGAAACCTTTCTCACACTGTAATATAAAGTAATTTGAGACCTGACTTAATGTTTCTTAACAATATTGTGAAGCCTGTCGAAGTTTGTAACCTTACTTCACGCCCTTAAAAGTAGTTCGAAACTGACTTAATGTTTCTCAACAATATTGTAAAGACTTCAAAGTTTTGAACCTTGCTTACACCATTAATATAAAATAATCTGTAACCTGACTTTATGTTCCATAATAATACTGTAAAGATTGTCAAAGCTCAGAAAATCGCTTCACACTTAATGTAGAAGTGAAGTCACACGCCATGAAATGCATTTTAGTACTAAAGTCCCAAAGTAGATATACACAATTATCAAACTTCCTAAGAGTCTATATACACATTCACATGTGTATTTAGCTCCCAAGTGTGAATATACACAGTAATCAAAACCCCTAAGAGTGTATCTACACATTCACGTGTGTTTTTATCTCCCAAGTGTGAATATACACAGTCATCAAGCCCCCTAAGAGTGGATCTACATACTCACGTGTGTATTGATCCTCATCAGTAGACATACTCATTCATCAAACCTCCTAAGAGTGGATCTACATACTCACGTGTGTACTGGTCCCCAACAGTAGATATACACAGTAATCAAACTCTCTAAGAGTAGATCTACATATTCTCGTGGGTATTGGTCCCCAACAGTGCATATACACAGTCACCAAACCCCCTAAGAGTAGATCTACATATTCACGTGTGTATTGATGCATCAGTTAGGATGTATATTTTTGCTTTAACCTACAAATAAAACTTCATCACGACATGAAGCTAGCATGGACCTCTTCCTTTAGGTCCGGCTAGTGAGAATATTGATGCTTTTATAATTTCATACTTTGCAGCAGCCGTGTCGGAGAGATAAACCTCACGTACATACTTGGAAGATAAGGGCGTGTTACAACGTGCTTACGAACATTAAGATGGAATTCAAACAAGATAGAAAAAAAAATGGGTAAAAAAAGAAGCCAGTAATCATAGTGAGGAAAAGTAAGGCGGAATGTGAAGTTAAGAGGCGCTGTGAAACGAGAGGTAGGTGTGCTGAAACGAGAGGTAGGTGTTATTACTCATCGTTTCTCGAGAGCTTGCTCTAAGGCCAGGTCGAAACAGTGGCGGGCATGACATAGAGTTTGTTTACCCACATCGATAATATGTTTGCACGCCGTGATCAACATTAGCGTCTAATAAATTTGTCTTCATAACTATACTGACCAGTTCGCGTTACAAATTTCTTGTACCCAGTCAGATTGGACCTTTCAACTTTGTAATCACGGTTAAACAGTGCTCATTATCTGTAATTATGTAAATTTATAGCCTGTACCAGCCGCACCATTGCTAAAAAAATAAATAAGTAAAATCCAGCACGCCAAGGTTCCAAAAGAACTTTAGCCACATTGCTCATCTGCACTCGTGACAGCTCGCCACAACAGCACCGAACTCCGTTGATCAAAATCTATAGGGATTTCGCCTTATCTAGAGAATGGGAGACACCCACCCTTTTAACTTTACTCACAAGTTGCAAGGGATATACCTTTAGCCCCAAGTCTCACACCAATTTTTCACGGCCCCACGACCTGGCCCCCTATCCTGTCTATTTCTATGGAAATAATATAAAACACAATGTCTACGTCCCGCAAGATGTGAATTATTCAATCTCTTGAAAGATTTATCTTGCTTCAGGTAGATAAACGAACAATCTGCCTTCGTTGAAGTTGTACAAACAATAACTTACCATAGAAGGTGTATTGTAATGAGCGTAAGTAATATAGAAGAACGGGTGGAGTTGCTATGGCAAAACTAGAAGGGAGGATTGGCTTGAAGAAAGGAATGATTTGTTACTTGTTAACATATTAGGGTTGTACGATAAAAATGAGTTTTTAGGATAATACATTCATAAAACAGTTAAAATGGATGTGGTTAACGATGACGATAAAATAAGCTAATATGGAAAATGAAATAGCTAAAGATAATCTACAAAATAAAATGTAGAAACAATTATTAATTAGGAAGTAACTGATGTTATAACCGAGGGCTACCAGTATAATAATATAATTTGTGTCTCGTAAAATTGTAGTGAACGTATTTATTAGATTGTAATGAAGTTTCTACATTAGCTTTCAGGTGGCGCTGCGTTACTAGACATGCTCGATAATTACGTATTTAATTTGTTTTGCAAGAAAGTAGGTTGACAGGATTGTAGTAGTCAAGGTTATTTTGAAAATTTGGCTTATTCTAGGTTTTAGTAATTAATAGATTAATATAAGCTAACAATGACCTCGAGATGACGCTTTATAGCCTATTAAGGATTTCAGTATGACCGGAAATGAGAATTAATTAGAACTAAAACTGCGAGTGGAACATTTTCTAAGATTAAAAGTCTTTTGCTTTATACTTTTATGTTAATATTTTCCGTTAATTCGTACAAAACATTTATTAACTCCTCATTTGCGTTTGGAATAAGATAAAAAAAAATATGATTAAGTATTAATCACTGTGAGTTAACTAAGAATTATACTTGAGTTCTGGTTACCATGTTTCTGTGATAAGTCCAAAGTAGAATATTTTATTCCATATTCAATTGAAATAAGCAAGAAGATTCATAGAAACTGGATAATTTAACCTTGAACCTTCATCTTGTAGTAGGCAGTCGTTCTATTATTGCGAAACTTATAGAATTACTGTTAAAATAAATAAAGCCGAATGCATAAATGCATATACTATATATATATATATATATAGTGCGTGAGCGTGTTTGTGTGTGTGTATCAGTAATCTCTGATAGTCTACTGACAAACAACACCTAGAAGCACCCCATAATGAAAATGTAGGTGACCCAATTAAGGACAAGTTTAATTAAATTACTTGTTAAAGAAGTAATTTAAGGTTATATAAAATGTAGGTGTTTTTATTTCATTATTAATAAAAAGTATCACTCTTAAGACTAAAGTTCGTCAATCAATATTTAATCAAATTGTAGGTAGCTTCAAAATGCTTAGTTAAGTATAAGGTTTCTAATGGGTACAGACTTATCAGAACAACCTTCGTACATAACTTAACGTAGTAATCATTTGTTAAGGCATGCATAAACAACCAGTCCTTGTTTAGAGTTACGGTTTAAATTTCAAAATCTGTACAATCATTTGGAAACCAATAAGCCTAACATTTGTGATGAAACTCAGTAAACTGCAGGTTTTTTCTTCACATTTTTCGTAATTTGTCCACTTCGGACTCATTTCATATCGGAGGTGTGTCAAAATTGCATTTCGTATATATCTTTTAACTCACATAAATGACTACCCAGATAGTATTTCTTTCAATATAAGGGCTGAACGACGAGTTCCGTTAATGAACGAAAGTTAGCTTGACCTCAGACGATTAATAACGTAGTAAATAGACCCTTTTAAACAGGGACTTGGTTCTTCATTATGGTTAGTTAAGATCTTTAAGTAACTTTAATAGACGACTACTTTACACTCACAGCATATCTCAATATACTTCAACTGGTTGCAAACTTTAGATTTGCACGTTCTTTAATGCGATTCCAGAGCCACCTTGTGGTGTAGAGCCAACACAGATTTGTGAAAATAAAGACATGTAAATGAATGAGGAACCTTAAAATTTTCACCTGTAATATTTGCGATTGTATCTGTGAAGATCAAAACTGTGATGAATTTCAAATATTTTGACTGGTTCTGAAGATAAGCTCTTGCGAACAGAATATTTGTTCAAAAGAGAGTCTGCTTATCAGGAAACTAAAGCCACAGCTTAACGATATGAACTTCTTTGAGAGTGTCTTAAATTACAAAAGTTTCTGTAAGCTAAGAATAAAGTAATTCGTTTACAATGACGATGCTTCTAACCAGAATACAAATACAACCTAATAAACATGTATACCTCTATTAAAAGCAGCTCTTAATTGATCAATGATTGATACTACTTATAACAGTGATTTTAACCGCCAAGGTATTATTGTAGCGAAACGAGTTACATGAATATGACGTATTTGTGAATATGTAATTATATTATAATATATTATATATATATATTATAATATTATAATTTGTAATTCTATTAATTTCGACGATCGATAATAATAATAAAACACGTTAAGAACAAATGAATTATTATTGAGTTCATGTTATGCAGTTCAACACGGAATGAAACACATTGATACCTTTTAGAATATAGTGCAATTTCATAAGCTAGACATTAAATAAAGATATCGTATTTTCATGTATGTGATATTCATTGTATTAACTTTTCACCGTAGTAGTTTCACACACACATATATATATATATATAGTACAAGCACGAAAAGTGCAAATGGATCTTGGCTGTCATCAACACCTAATGTTATCACCCCTTGCACAGTGACTTGAATACAGAATTACATAGTGTTCAGTATATAAGCAGGACTTGAAAACAATGTCTATCCATCTGTGAGGATATCAGTTTGTTCAAACATTTGTGTCTGCAAGCTCCAATTTTATTAAGAATTAAAGAATCGTCTTGAAACTTTTGTAATATATATCTATGTACAAACATTGAATACGCATCCAATATTCCAGTGCTAAAGTTTGTACAAGCACTATATATATATATATATGTCTGATATTGCATATAGTGTTTGTACAAGCTTTTCTACAAGAAAATCTGATACACCTGTAGTGTTTGTATAAGCTTCTGTTCTAGAATGTTCGACACACATATAGTGTTTGTACAAATTTTTGTACTAGAAAATCTAACATCTATGTAGTGTTAAAATAGGTTTTTGTATTATAATACCTGAGGCACATATAGTGTTTGTACAAGCTTTTCTACAAGAAAATCTGATATACCTGTAGTATTTGTATAAGCTTTTATAGTAGAATATCTGACGCACATACAGTGTTTGTACAAGCTTTTGCAGTCAATAATGTTTGTATAAGCTTTTGTAATAGGCCTCAGGTATTATAATACAAAAGCTTGTACAAACATTATATGTGCCGCGACCATTCTAGAACAGAAGCTTATACAAACACTACATGTATTTCAGATTTTCTAATACAAACGTTTGTACAAAAACAACATGTGCGTCAGATATTATAGTACAAAAGCTTATACAAACACTACATGTGTGTCAGATTTTCTAGTACAAAAGCTTATACAAACACTACATGTGTGTCAGATTTTCTAGTACAAACACTAATATTCTCGTAAACACACTTGCACAAATACTTTATTTGTTTGATGTTAAACACAAAACTACACAAGTGAAATATCTGTGCTGCGTCAACCGCAAGTATCGAAACTCAAGTTTTGGAGTTACAAGCCTTCAGACTCACTGTTGATCCTCCGGGAAGGGGGGGGGGAGTTTGCACAAATATTATAGTGTTTTTGTTATTAAAGATAGCTACAAATACTATTCGTTCTACAGATCTGCTGTCTCGTGTACGTTATTACTCTAATCGAGTGTGTTACGTATAAAGAAAGTGTTTTAGAGACTCGTTATATTCAGAAATTCAACCAAACACACCAACATACAGGAGCAAACAAACATGCCCAATATTTGTGTCCGAAATTCCCAAAATGTACTTGTGAAAGCAACGTTACGACAATTTTAGCGTTAACACTTTGGCTAGTTGAAGCATGAGATCTCGTCGTCACACAGAGAAACTATAATAAATTCGTTTTGAAAGCATATTTCGTGGCGAAGCTCGAAGGAACTGATATGAGAATGTTTGATCCTGTACTGATGCGCCTCCAGTGCTCAGCGCTAAATCTGAAAACTTATAAACGCTAAAAAACCGGGTTTTGATACCCGTAGTAGGCACGGCACGAAGAGCTCATTATGTCGCTTTGCGGTTAGCAACAAACAAACAAATTGTACGGTCGCCATAAGGTTGAATATTAGTGATGCTTAGAGAGTAATTGTATTTAAAACACAACTAATTCGACAAAAGTATTTTCTGGTTATATGTAAAAACTATTTTGAGATATCAGGTCAAATATGACTGTACGATCCGCAATCTGTTATTACAATACTTAAAACTATTTGATATGAACAAAATTTTAGTATTTTTTGGATACGAGAAAAATAATATCCATGACGGAGAAGAGTTTGCTACAATCGTCATGAGAGGGCGCAACCATCTCCGTGGCTCTGCTGCAAATGGAGTATTGATGTATTTGTTACAGTGTCGCTGTATTAGGGAATTTAGAGGGCAGGGTACTTTCTTACCTAATGACATGCTTGCCATATCTTATATATTCTTTATTTGCTCCCTCTAATCGTATAATGATACAAATAACGCGTGAGGTTTACAGGTAAGGGTCATAGTGTGGCTCGTTACCGCATACGGGAAACTGGGAACAAGCGATTTCTCTTGGAGCCCTTTCAACTCACTGATCACCCTACCCTTTAATTTGGTCGTCTGCCAGTTAGTGACAAGAAAGGCTGCTAGTCGGCGCTCATGTTGGCTCCGATACTGGCATGCAAATTATAGGTGATGTCTAAGGCTGGTGTTTTAGCTGGCCAGGATCCTGTCGCTATGCGGAGTTGTCCAGATAATCAAGGGGTAAACGTGATGTTTCAACACCGTTTTTCACGAAGCCATTACAAATATACAGAAGGAGCCTTTGTATTTTCCCTGATTCATATTTTAAGCTTTTAACTCGTGTTTGGTACATGGGTTTTGTTTATCATATCCCAATAAGCTTATGTTCACTAATACTGTTAGTGTGATAATCACTTATCATGACCCCCTTAGATATGATTACTGTATGAGTTTGATCAGGAATATAGTTTCAAAGAGAACTGAACAAACAAAAACTCGGGTTCGAATCTCGCCGACCCTGTTTACACCACTTCTGAAAATTTTAACTTTGCAGGATCATGGATTAGCCCCAGTACATCTTAGAGATTCAACTAGCCTCGTGAGCAGAGTCTGCACAAATAATAAACTTTTGCAGAAATGTTATAAACAAAAACCCTCTACAGATTTCTTGCTTAAAATCTTTACTCATATTAGCTTGTCCTCCGGTGGGTCAGCGGTCAGTTTACGGAGTTACAACGTCGAAATCCCTGCGGTGGACAAAGGGGAGGAAATCACATTGTGTAGCCTAGAGCGAAAAACAAAGAAAACAGATTAACTTTAGTGCTGGAATGAATTCCAATCAATTTCACGTGATACCTCTTACTGACCTCTACTAAAGTACATATAAAATGATTTCTGGATTCTAGACCGTTTCTTGTTTCCCTCCAGTGGCACAGCGATAAGTCTGCGGACTTGTAACGATAAAAACCGTGTTTCTATACCCGTGGTTGGTGCAGCACAGATAACCCATTGCGTGGCTTCGAACGTAACTACAAACAAAATAATATTGAATTGTATGCTGAAAAATGTTCCAATACTTTAACTTTACATGAATCCCAGGATAGAACCCAAACACCACTAAATAAATCATTTTGATAAAAGCATCAAAAATACCAACTTCGCATACTTTTTGTTATAACAATATTATGGAGTAGCGCATTTTTTTATTTTTGTAGCAGCTGTCGTAAAGAGTATTTCTACCTCTGTATTTCATTGGTTCAGTTTTAATAGTTTCATTTTCCCAATTTGAATTGTTCGAAAACAATCAAACAAACAAAAACCGTTTGGTTTAATTTTATAATACAAGCTAAAGTCTCTAGACATATCTGGAAGAGGAATTCTTTGGTTGAGGAGTAGCTTTGAGACTATATTTAAATTCAGAATTTTCAGACCTCTTAAAATACAGAGTAGTTTACACCTAGTTTGAGTTAAATTATCATGAATTAAAGAGAATGCAAATTAAATGACAGGCTAGATTTTATTTTTGGGTTTTTCACCGGTCTCTCATAAAATTCTGTGGATAGTAAAAAAAGAAAGAAAAAGAAAATGGCGGGATGATGCTCGTGAATTCCAAGCATATTTTTAGCATTGTTTTTCAATTCTGATGACTCATACAAAACTTACAGAATTAATGATCTGCTTATACGTTATTTTTCAAAAACTTTTTTTTTCTTGAATTAAGTGGTGCCTTTCAACAGACAAGGGAAACATATAGTAAAATGTATATCTTACAAGAACAATAGTTAAAATTGTAAAATCTTACAAAGCAACTCGTCTGTTTCAGGCTTTACCAGAATTGACGCACACTATATATTTCCTTGACGGGTTTTCAAGAAAAGATGTCGCACCAGTCTTTCTGCATTCCCTGCTTCGTTCTTTCGTACCCATCATAATATACATGGAAGTTCGTCCTGCACAAGTTGCAGTCAGAGATAAGATGTACAAAAGATACCAAAACAACGTAGAAAAATACATGAAAAGACCACTGATAAGCCTGGTCTGTTTGATCTTACTTTTCTTTACTTCTTTATGTACCACTGCATGTTTAGTCTAGTGCAAGGCGCCAGTGTCAGTCTGACCAAGTCTGATGTGAGTTCAGCATAAAGAGCTTATTAAGTAAAACGTAAATTGGATTAGTGATAATTATTTTTCCAATGCTGCGTCCAGTGATTAAAATGCACATTAAAACAAATCTTAATAGAAATGGCTATATTTTGAGATCTAAGATTAGAATGTACACTCGAAAGCTCATACAGCAACTCCTTACTACAATTCAACCTTATATCTATGTATGTATGTATATATATATATAAAACGCGCACACAAACGTAAATATTTTTTCCTAAATTCCATGTAACTAAACTTTTACTGCTATTTATTTAATGTCGAAAAGCTTCTTACAATACTGGAATGAATGGGTTTGTTTTATTTTGGATATTTGCGCAAAGTTACACAAGGGCTATCTGTGTTAGTCGTCCCTAATTTTGAACTGATAGACACGAAGGTAAGCAGTCAGTCAACAGAACCCACCGCTAGCTCTTATACTACCATAACCAAATAGTGGGATTTGACTGTCACTCTTTTAACGCACCCACGGTCCCGAAGTGCAGAGCGCGATTTGTTTTTCGGCAATGGGACGCAAGGCATGTTCCCTTGGATACACATTGTGGCACTTTAATCACTGGGCCACGCCCGGTCCAACTGTAGTGAACTTGCACAAGAGTTCACGGTCTCAAGATACGTTTTTTTAAGCAGTCCAAGTAGATTTCAAGTACTTTTCTCATAATAAACAATGTACAACTTTAATTAATTGGAGGTTCGTTAAAAAAACGTAAAGGCTTAAATTACTTGTGGGGTGCCACGTGTTTGTTAAAGGAACCAAACTTATAAAACATGTTTTGTATTATATGTTAGTTCTTACTAGGATCAAGTACCGGGAGCATAAAAATATTTGAAATTTATAGTGTAACATTTAGGCTGTAAAAAGCTGCGGCTAATATTGCTACTTATGTTTTATCTTTAAGAAATCACGTAAATTATTTCACTGTACATTAATATCTGCATTTCATTTCCGAAGACTATTAATACGTCATTTTCTCCAGTTCTATTTTTTAACAAAATAGTGCAGCTTCGAAGCATACGTGACCTTAAAATTCTTAAACGAACAAAATATCATATTGTATTATCTCCAAGATGAGCAACATGGTGTATCGTAAAACTGTTTAATGTCGATGAAAAATATAGTTTTTCTTTTTCTCAAGAAACTACTCATTACGTGTTTCAGCAGGAAGTTTACGGACTACAACGCTAAATCCGGGGTTCAATTCCTCTCGGTGGGTAGAGTGCAGCTAGATAGCCAATTGTACCTTTGTACTAAGAAACAGAATAAAATTAACGACAATGTGTTTCTTTCAAATGTATCGGACAACATTATGCTTCCATAAGTCAGTTTTACGTGTAGATAAGCAAATTGTGTTATAAAAGCAAGGCACCGAAGAATTCCAACGTGTGTATAATGTTGGTTGGATATTATACCAAGTAAAGTATTAAAAAAACAACAGACACGAATAAAAGGATTATAAAGGTAAAAAAAAACAACTGAGAAATATCCAAAAGGTACACACAATGGGCTATTTGTGCTCTGCTCACCACGGGTATCGAAACCCGGTTTCTAGCGTTGTAAGTCCGCAGACATGCTGCTGTGCCTCTTGGGGGCCTTTAGTAGTAATATATAGGACAAAAAAGAATAATTGAATTGGAACATGATATTTATTATCAAGCCGTTGTCAGAAGATCTTAACATTTAGCACTGGTTATCAATGTTTCTTTCCACGGAGTCCATAAATGTCTTCACTCCTGGCTTTCATGATCAACATTTCTCTTCGAAGCGTTGTCGGCATTACCTTCTCTTTCTTCAAAAATATACTGACGCTTGAATCATGGAATATTCCAAATATTCCCCTCTAGGGGTGCCTCCTAGTGGCACAGCGGCATGTCTGCAGAATTATACTACTATAAACTGGGTTTCGATACCCGTGGTAGGAAGAGCACAGATAGCCCTTTGTATAGTTTGGTGCGTAACAACAACAACAACCCTCCAGGTCGTTGACGGTGTCAGTTTCTCTTTCTCCCTAAGTATCCTGGCGCCTAGCTTTGATCATGCAATATTCTTCTCCAAGGCGTTGTAGGTATCAATTTCTCTTTCTCCGTAAATATTCTGACACCTGGCTTTGATTATGCAATATTCTTTTCTAAAGCGTTGTAGGCACCATTTTCTCCTTTTTCATAAATATCCTGACGCCTAGCTTTGGTCATGTAATATCCCTCTTCAAAGCGTTGTCAGCAACATTTTTTCTAGAAATTTCTTGACGCTTGTCTTAAGTTATTTCTAAGGCGTTGTCGGATTCAATCAAATCCTCGAGAAGTTTCCTGTTTTCGATGATCAATATTTCTATTTAAATCACTGGTTCCTCAAAAATGATCCGCAATTTTCACTTTATAGGCTGTTGGCTGTATCATTATTATGTCACTGGTTTTATAGATACAGCCATCGAACTTACCATTATCATGTCATTGGTTTTATAGGTAAGTTCGATGGCTGTATCGTTATCATGTCACTGGTTTGATAGGTAAGTTCGACATTACAAACTCGGTGAGTTTTAACAAAGAAAAAAAAACGTGTATTTGACTTTGTTATAATTTTTGTGTGCCACGAAATGTTTGTTCTCTGGTTATGCCTGATTAAATATTTCACTAGTAGACATTTTCCCAATCTGCCTAAGCCTTGTCTAGATATATATCTTATTCAGCATTCAGTTTGACAGCTCATTACCTTACTATATTTAATAGAATAGAACTATTTCATCGTAAAAGACAAAAAACAACTCTGACATAAAAATAAGGTAATCGGATATGTAAGGATTATATCTTAAATCTATATTGGAGAACGAAAGTCATAATCAATTCTGAAGCGATTACAAATTGCCCTAATTAGTAGCCCTAATATTTTTTGCTCTATGATGACGATGATAACAGGGAACTGTCAAATATTATTGTAATTAAATACATCATAACTATTAAGCTAATGATTTACTTCACTTAATGATTAACTATAAAGCTAATGATTTACCTCACTTAATGATTAACTATAAAACTAATGATTTACCTCACTTAATGATTAACTATAAAGCTAATGATTTACCTCACTTAATGATTAACTATAAAGCTAATGATTTGTCTTACTTAATTATTGACTATAAAACTAATGATTTACCTTACTTAATGATTAACTATAAAGCTAATGATTTACATTATTTAATGATTAACTATACAGCTATTAGTTTACATTATTTAATGATTAACTATACAGCTATTAGTTTACATTATTTAATGATTAACTATAAAGCTAATGATTTATATTACTTAACGATATGGATTAAAATGTGCCTTACAGGGTATGAGCCATATACTTCTTGTGTCTAGGTCACAGACAACACAAGAAGACTTGGGTGTATAGGAACTGTTGCTTAGTTTTTGTCATACAGGTGTCTTTAGCATTGATTTATACTTACCAAAGATTCAAGTTGCTTAAGAGCTGTTTGTTTATTAATCTAGAATAAAAAGAGTTTTTACATCATTTCTAGATATTAATGATAGTAGAACCAGTGAATTACGGTTCCATTCCGTCAGCCTACACTATTCCTTGCATGGCGAATCTTAATTTCGCCGTAATCTGAGTTTCGCGAATTCGAATCCCTGTTCCACCAAACATGCTCACTTTTTCAGACGTGGAGGCGTTATAATGTGACAGTCAATCCCACTATTCGTTGGTACAAAAACAGCCCAAGAGTTGGCAGTGGGTGGTGAGGACTAGCTGCTTTCCCTTTAGTCTTACACTACTAATAAATTAGTGACGGCTAGCGCAGATAGCCTTCGTGTAGCTTTGCGCGAAATTCAAACAAATCAAAACAAACTTAATTTCGCTAATAATTGTAAGGTCGTTCAGAAACCGCGACATTAGAATTACAAAAAGAAAAGAAAACAAAAAACAGAAATTGAACACAAATGAGAAACTAATGTGGAGTTTAAGTATTATTTTTAGATTTTATTGTTTGCCGGTTATGTTTGAAATACCATTTTATTCTTTTCTGTATTTATTGTCCACCAGACATGTTGTTGTTCATAGTTTTGTGGAAACTTGAGTTTTGAAAGCTTTTGTAAATATTAACTCCGAGAAAATAGTGAGAAGTCATTGTAATATATACAATACAGGTTAAGCTGTGGCAAGATTATTGACATGAACGTCACATGCACATGAAATATTTACGCAATTCAGTTTAGTTCTAAAATATCGTTATGTCTTAGACCAAGAATAGAACTTAATCTTAAACAGAAAATTAGATGTCGCAGTTAAAAAGATGCTCTTGATACTTGTGTTCATAATGTTTGAGCCAATAAGGCCAACTTCTGTTATCTCTCTACCCTATTCTTGGATAACTTATTATTGGTGAAACAGTTACAACTACATGTTTGGTAAATGAACGACGCAATCACATCGCGAGGAGTGTTTGAGGTGAATAACAAAATGTAATGTGACTTACCTATACATAGAACAAACTTCTATATTTCACTGAGAGTGAAAATAGAAAGCGTAATAACAACTACTTCTAGTCACACGAAAGACTACCGAGGAACTATTATTTGTGTATAACGAACTATGAAATATTTTGTAATTTAACGCATAACAAAGTTCGTTTTTATCAGTGACCGAGACTGCTCAGAAAGAAGTCATTCTGAAATTTAAATGAACTTCATGGCGTACAATAGAAGCGATGTTCAGCAGTTTTCATCGTATAAATATTTTAAAGAACAAAACAAGAGATAAGTTTTATCTGTGACAAGCGTCATTCTGTGCTCACGAAGGACAATGAATATATTTGGACTCAAGCTGTGAACGTAACGCCAGCGATAGGCTAGAAGATCTCACTTTTAGAGTCAGTTTTATGTTTCGAGTCGAACTTCAGAACAATCACACGGCACATCATTCTCGACATTGATGCCAGGAAGTTTCTTATATAGTAGATGTCACACATAGACAAACACACACACAAAACATTCCAGAAATTTTAAACTTCAAGATCATGAGAAAGGAAATGTTATTTATCGAAATTTAAGAAAGAAACAAAACACTTTTCAACTTCAGAAAGACAGCAACCATTTTTAGATAACGGACAACAGTACATCCTCTTTGATAATTTCTATTGGGTTAAGCTATAACAGTTTAACAACAATGGTTTGCGATTCTTTTTTTAATGCCCATTAGGTATCATTGCAATCTGCAAGACTGTATTATGGTCTTGAAAAAGTTTTCTTAAAACTATTATTCTATTCGTTTCATTAAACATTTCTTAAAATAGAGATCAGAAGCTAATTCTGATTAGATACCAGCAACCCAACCTTATTTGAAATATTTATTTTTACCCTCTGTTTATTTGATATTTTCTACCTGAACGACACTTTATGCGGCACTTAGGCTAAACGGCTAGGTCAAAGACCATAGGTTCAGGCATAGAAAGGTCAAATCCCACTCATGCTAAGGTGGTACATTGGATACTGTGCTGAACTCCACTTTAATCGGCACAAGCAGATGAGAATGGGGACATATTCCACCTAGACTGGATGCCAGTTCATTACAGGATAAACTCCAGCTAACATCTGGTATACATCATACAGCTGGGTAGACAAACAATTGGGGTAAAGTGTCTTGCTCAAGGACGCGATAGCACGATGCAAGCCAGCCTCAAACTAGCAAACATCCAAGTACGAGGCCAAAGAACGAAGGTACTGAGCCACGCCGCATAGCCATCCCTAATTCAGAACTTGTGACCAGAAGGAGGACAAACACTCAGAAGAACACGGTTATTGTTGACCGAATAGTATGACTGACAGTCACTCTTGTATAGCGAACCACTGTCCCAAAGTGCAGAACATGCTTAGCGGTATATCGCGGGCTCGAACCTTAGCTCTTTCGAATCGCAGCTAAGCATGCTATCTATTAGGACTGTGTCTGGTTGTCACAAGTACTTGTTTATAGTGTCACATAGAGCAGTCGGCATTTTGATCTGACAACTGTGTCGTCCATTTATGTGTTCTCCATACTATTCCACTGATTTCAACCAAACTTGTCATACACCCTTAGCCTACTCCCCCCCCCCGTAATCCTCATATGATCCCTTTGGATGCCCCATGCTATTTTATTGATCTCTATCACACTCTGAAGGCATCCCAAGAACTGGCATATGGTGAAGTGTCATTCGGATCTGCCCCCCCCCCTTCCCTTTGTCACTCTTCGAGTGATCATTGGCTGTTTGTGTGTTCACCTTTCACGCCTTCAGTTTTAATAGATCTCAACTAAACTTGGCATATACACTTAGGGCCCTCCGAGGATTCATCTTGATTGGGATCCAGACCCTTTTTGGGATCTGGGATGGTCAGATGCTATGTAGACCTCTTTCTACCTCCGGCACTGATGTTGTTGGATCCGTTTAAGTTGGCACAGTAAAGTTAAGAGCACTGTTAAATGCTAAACATCACATAAACGAGGGTTCTGTATTTATGTAAAGTCACTATCATAATTACATTACCTCTATCAGGGTCATGTTTATTTACGTTCAACGTTGAGCATTTGCGCTGGCACACACTTTGCTTCATTTGGAATGTAGTCCCATATATTCTAATGCTTGTTCATTCGGTAATATATTTAATGTGTATTTAACATTAATGTCCTAATAAGACATAGTGAATACACCACTCAAATGATATGGTTAAGTAATTCTAGCAGTAGTTGGCTGATTGCTATACTTATAGTACATAATTATAGGGGAGAGGAACTTAAACTTTTTTCCATCATGTATGATATAGCGATTTAGTAAACGTAATAGTTCGTTTTGGTTTAAGTTTTTCTGGAAGTAGATGACCGGTCTATTCAGGAGTCTGTCGTTGAGTGGTTGTATGTTCTTATGATTATGTGGGAAAACTGAACTGGATATGCGTGGAACTTTATATGTTCCCTTCGAGGAGTAGCGTAGATGATCCCCTTGCGTTGTGGACCTATAAAATAGTTTTAATTTGGATATTAAAAAATTATCGTATTTTGAAATGTTCACACGGGTTGTATTACTACCAAGCTAACTGAATAAAAAATATCAGAGGATACACAATCACGCGGGAAAAATATATTGTTTAAGGTAATACAAAATCACATTGCAAAGAGTATTGTTGAAGGTACACAATCATACGGAAAAAAATTTATTGGTTTAGATACACGGGATTGTATTTATTGTTTCAAATAAACAATCACACTGTAAAAAATTCATTGTTCAATGCACACAACAACACCGGAAAGAATCAATTGTTCAAGAGGCATAGTCATGTGTGATTTTCTATTGTTTAAGATACATATTCATACGATAAAGAATCTTTATTGACGGCACTAAACCGGCAAATGTTCTATTTTTCAAGATAAGGTCAACCAAATTAAGTAAAAGTAATCACATCTAACATGAAATACTTACTTGCGTTCTTCTGGTAGATGTGAAAGTAAAACCATAGGTTGATCTACAGTCTTGTGAGTCGCACCATACAAACCAGGATGAATCTGGTTTCTGGGTAGAATTTGGTAGCTGCTTTTCCTAGGTATTCGGCAACATCCGAACATGTTAAGCGCAAAGCTGCACAATGGGCTATTTGTGATATGCCAACTACAGGCAATGAAACCAGGTTTTTAGTCTTATAATTTATCAGACTTACCGCTGAGCAACTGGGAGAGACATTCTTTAGTCTCTTTATTATTCTCAGCATGAAAATGGCAATATAATATAGTGATAATAAATGTCATTTATTTGGTTCTTTTTGACAATATAATATAGTGATAATAAATGTTATATATTTGGTTCTTTTTGACAATGTAATATAGTGATAATAAATGTTATATATTTGGTTGTTTTTGACAATGTAATGTAGTGATAATAAATGTTATATATTTGGTTCTTTTTGACAATATAATATAGTGATAATGTTATATATTTGGTTGTTTTTGACAATATAATATAGTGATAATAAATGTTCTATATTTGGTTCTTTTTGACAATGTAGTATAATGATAATGTTTTATATTTTGTTGTTTTTGACAATATAATATAGTGTTAATAAATGTTCCATATTTGGTTCTTTTTGACAATATAGTATAATGATAATGTTTTAAATTTTGTTGTTTTTGCTTGTGTTAAATTTACATAACTTGAGTATTAGTTTTGGTATCTGAGCTAACGAGTAAAGACTTGATCAGACCTGACTTAGTATGTGATCGAATAACGTGACTTATTATTGTGGTAATCTTTATCAGATTATTTATCAACAGGAACTTAGATCCCCACAATAAATAAATAAACGAAAGATCTAGTAAGGTAAGTTTGGATGCATCAAAGTATGTAAGCTGGCTAAATGAAACAATTCACAAGACACAGTATGATGACCAAACAGAAACATAGCTATCTTAACTATATGGCTACACAATGGTAGATTAATAACGCAGTTGATACTTGATGAATGGTTAAACGAGATATTAGCAACTTGATATAGGGGTCAACTGCATGACAGAACTTGAATTTAGTGACAATACAGAGCAAATGAGACTAGCACACAATGATTGACTGTCGTGATAACGATGGACAAGTTACATAACATTGAGACACAAGCCTGTCCAGAGTCCATACACTTACATAAAATGTGATTTTCTGAGTTGCAAGAATATTGGACTGAGACTATTTAAACTTCAGGAGTTAAAGAAGATTGAATTAAAGACAGATTTTCTAAAGATTTATTAAACTAACTCACCTAATTACCTAACTTTAGCCTATTAGCAATTAAGCTGAACACAGACAGACTAGACTATAGATCAAACATACTAACTTAAGTTCTTACATAGTCTGACCTAGCACTATTCAACAGGAATAAACTCCGCTTTACACATAAGATTCATAAGATCCTTGCCCAACAACTAACTCATTACACCCAGAGCTAGCAAAACATAGTATTCTAAACAGTTAATACACTAACATCCAACTTAAGATGGTGCTAACCAACCATCACTAGAAATGGAAAATAAAGTATAAAGTTAAAAATAAAAAATATATAAAATGGTACACCTTACAAAAAAGAAAATACAACAATACAAACCCAAGATAGTACATGATATGGACAAAATAACTAAACTAGCCATATTACTTTATTTTACATAAGGACAATACGTTAATCCAAACAGTGGAATGGTAAATTGTAAAAGAAAACCAAAAGTAAACTGACAGTAGGTACCTAATACTGTATCGGTGATAGCATTCAAGGGAAATAAAATAAGATAGGATTGACGATCTTGGTTTATGATCAATTGTTTTTTAAGTATATCAGTGGCTATAGTAGTTTTAGGAAAAACAAAAAAAAGCAATGTTATAGTAAAGAAATAATTACACAGGCTTTCGATGGTTTTATTGTCTTGAAATGTTTACATGTTTTACAGTAATTCCTGTACGCTGAATCCGAAAATGATATCCATTTTTCGCCATCACGTACAAATTTTTCATGAAACTTCATAACACAATACATAAAAAGAAAGGCCATAACACGTAGTTTTGAGAGTAAAAGACGTAGATTCACATACATAAAAATCAGGATGAATGAGGATGCATATTCGTTTGACATCAACGTTCTTCCCCTTTCTTCAGTTTGTTTGTAATTTTGTTAACAAACATAACAATAAAAAATGTTCATTGTGGCAAACTAAATAATTATTGATCTAATTAAAAGATTTATATATATTAATCCATTTCAAAAACAGCTGCTAGAAATCAAGATCTTTCTTCAGGATATATTTGTCTTGTTACCAATGAAAGATATGAACTGAACAAAGTCTTTTCCCTGCTGGAGGCTTTTTTCATCCAGTTCCTCTTTCACTTTCTGCAGCTAATTACAGATCTGTGACTTCCAATCTTCTCCTTCCTTCTGCTGCCTGCCTGTCCTCTTTTTTTTGCAATGAACTGCCTGAGCATGTCACTGTGTGCTCCAGTATATACTTGTTTGCAGTTTAAGATATCAGGAGACTCTAGCTGTAATGTTTGAAGCAGATCTACAGGTTTGGATGATGAAGTTGTATTGGTTGTGGTTTATGAAAAGATAATGCTCACTTTCACTTTGTCAAGGAGTAGTGACTTCAGTAAAATTTGTCCTTGCCTCAGCCATTTTATGCCTTTCTTACCAGTAGTAGCCTTTTCCCCTGGTTACTTTATACAGCATTAATTCTTCTAAAGTCCTTGTTTGATATCCTTGTCCCAGGACTAGTGACAGTTTGATGAAGCCTCAACTGGTTTGTAGCTTCTCAAGCTCTTTTCCACAAAGGTTGTATCTGTGGTTTTATCAGACATGTGTGTAAATGTACCGATAGTGTCTGTGTTGCTCTTGATAACTGGTTGCCTAATATTCTAAATATATATATGGTATTTTCATTGTTTGTTGAACCTTACTGGTGAATGCAACATGTTCAGATGCTTTTGATGGTGTTCAAATGACGGATGGAAACAGACAGTTACCTTACCTTAGAGAAGAGGTTTAGAAGACCATACTGGACTTACTAACCTAAATATTGATATTTGTTTCTTACATTTTCTGTGGTTCCATTTTAAGCCTGTTTTGCTACCATTTGTCGTCAAAGATTGGCTACTTTAATAGAATACTTCATACCAAGTACTTCAGCTAATATACACTTACTGTGGAGTTACACTCTATAGCTTGGAAAGTAAAAGTCACAACTCCCTTTTGGTCTTATGACCATTCTAACTGTTGGTATGGATCTCTTATGTCCAGCCAAAATAGTTTGGAAGTCACATCTACGCTGTTCACACATTGGTTCCTTTTTCTTGACACTTCATAAACAGCTGGAAAAGTACTTGACATTTTGTTCTCAGCCTTAGCTGTATATAAGTTATAAACTTCTATAACTATCTGATTCAGCAGTCTGATCCTCATGAAATCTTGACTTAACCCAGCCTCTAAAAGCTCATCAGTGACATACAGTTTCCGATTTTCTACTTATTCTATATGTACACATTCATCACGTGGCCACTGTAATTCATTTAATAATTTGGTGAATTTGATTATCAACGTACGAGTTTTTCTTTTACAATCACTCTTCTGACATGTTGCTGTTATCATGCATATCCATGGATCAACAATAAAAGTAAGCAAACACACATTACTATCAAATATCTGTAATATTTGTGGTACATGGAGAACAGTACATTAAAATCACAGGAAGTGCAAATTTCTCTACCAAATACTAACAACTTCAAAGAACAGGCAGTATGGTGTTGCTTTGTATGCCTTGTGACATTTGATCAGTCTACTTTGAACTGATAAACTTTGGAAATATGTGTTTGACAATTTTATTATTAGTTTAGTGAGACTATCAGGTTGAAGATGAAAAGGTGAAGAGACATCTTCGTTGAACATAACGTTCGTTAAAAGTCAGAAATATAAAAGTGCTAAAATTCACTCTAAGATATCGGCAGGAGTTCCAAAGTACAATATCTATTTCTCAGATAACTACAGACTGTGTTAAAGTATAAGTGACAGGATAATATTAAATTTTCTTGGTCAAATAATTGATGATAATCAGTACATATGAGGTATCATTATTTATTTAAGGAATAGACTTGTTGGAAACATGAGAAATGTGACTATATAAAATCATTCGGGCATTTTTGAGAAAAAAAAGTTGATGTACACCTTTTTTACATGATTTTCAAATTCTAAACACAGTTTTTGAACCTTCAAAATGGAAGAAATAGAAGATGGCTACCAGAAAACAGGACTAAAACAAGTATTCCCAGAACATGTTGCAATGCAATTTGTTAGACATTAAACTTCATATGATTTGGGGGTGATGAATCCAAATTTTATGTCTGTATAATTTTAATTTTTTATTCAATCATTGAAATGCAAATCAATATACGAATAGCCACCAACAAACAGACCAAACACATACATTACATAAAAAAGCTGTAAAGAAAATGAATGACACTCTTATAACTTCCAAAACATTCTGTTACTTAAATAAAACTTTGTACTAAGCATCATACCTTGTAAGGCTATAAAGTTATATATTTTTCTAAGCTTTAATCTATTAATACAAAGTACTGTACAATCTGCAGAGTATATAAACTTAAACATGGATGGCTGAAAACAATATAGACTATACTTGGCACATATATGTACAGGAGATAATGGTATAAAGTGTCTATCCTAAAGTAGGAGGACATTAAATAACTTTCAATGAAAACAATATTTCACAAGTCCCTATTGGGTCAGATTGGTTGCACAGTTGTGTAATACCTTAATCATTTTTACATGTGCCATTAGCTACTCTGAAATTTGTAGACTGTTTTGTGTAAGAGACAAGAAGTTCTGCACCCTCGTGCACCTTGTGATGCAGTTAAAGGAAATCAGTTCCAGGTAGGAAACAAGGACAGAAGGGAAAAACATTAGAACTGGTAAAAGTGAGTTGTTTTCAAATCTCCATAGGCTGATGAGGACAGTTATGGGTATTGTACACGTGCCTGTCTCCACATTGTTGCTTGGTAATGTGAGTGTTTGATGTGGAAGGGCAAGGTGTCATTTGTAGATGGAAGGGCCTTAGGTGCATGGAGCTTTACACACATGATTGATCGTGCCTTGTCCATAGTGTCGGCATTTTGTACATTGTACATTTCGCTGATGTACAGTTTTGAATTTTTTACAACTTCATCTTCCAGGTCAGATTTTTTAAAGTTTTTGATAAGCTCGTGGGATTGTAGAAAAACCTTCCAGCTTGTTTTCTGGTTTTGCTCTGAAATATACGAGTTGGCTTCTCTACCAGCCAGAGCATAAAATGCTGGGATGGTTTCAATACAGCAGGTCTAAATGGAAGCTGTTCCACAATGGTGTGAACTGGGTTATACTTTCCGTTTTTTAGATTTTCGTACATAGAACACCAGTATCTCATGCAACAAGTACAATGTTTGATGTATGACTCTCAACACAATGGAGTATAATCCTCATGTCAGCCTCCTAATGTCTTTCGATTTTCTCTATGTCTACTTCTGGATAATATTATTCTAATCTCTATTAATTTCTGAAGCAACCAGCAGCAATAATACTCATGTTGTTTGGTGCTTGTACAATTAGTTGCTAGGAGAGGAATTTTACCAAGTCTGCTTTGTTTAATGGGTGTGGCAAAAAATTTTCCTGCTTGGATGGAAAAGAGGCATATGAGTTCTCTATCGTCCTCCTGTTTTTCTGGTTCTACCTTTGAATATATACCAAATACTATATCATTTCATCTGAACATTGCTTCATCTTGCAGAATAGTTTTGACAAACACATCAGCAGGATATGTGTATCCTTTTCACCTAGCTCTGTAACTTCAACACTAGGGAAACATGAAAGTTCATTTGTAAACAACTGAGACAGAAAGGCCTTTGACCCTAAGCATAGGTTTCTATTCATTTCTGATAGACCCAGTGTCACGGAAATTGACACTGTATTCAGCTTCAGGTGCAGCAAAAAGGAGCTTCAGGACTCTTATATGTGCTTTGGTAATTCTCTCTTCCCAGTTTTTGATCCTTTCCTTCCCACCTCAGATATAGAGGAAAGTCGATGGATATAATCTTCTTTCTTCATAAGGTAGAAGCCTTTTTTCAGTGAAAGAAAGTGTTCTGCTACAATTGGTCTTTCTATCGTGCTTTCAATAAGTCATCTTCAATCTGTTTTGCTGCAAAATCTTTGGTTGCAATATTTTGTAAGGCTTTGGGTGCTTCACTGGAGAAAAGACTGAGTGCCACTATGATTTTCAGCAGGTTGTAGTCATCCTTGCTGTATTACATCTGTTTGTTCCTAGTAGATCATTAGATGCAATGTTATAAGTTTTTCCAGTTTCATTTGCTAGATGCAAACTGAGGTTGTAGGACAAGGATCATTTGATATAGCCATGGATGTCTTTGTAATGCCACATCCTTTCTTCCTAGTCAACTGAGCCATTCTTAGATGTAGTTGAGCAGTTGTGGAGCAAAGATTCCCCACATGCCTTTTAAGGTCTGGTTGTGTGATCTAATTCCCTTGACATTGGACTTGCCCATCATCACTTTTTTCTACTGGTTTAGGGCCAAGCATTTTGCTTTCAACTCATGCATCCAGTAATTCAGAATAATGGACGTGGTTTCCTATAATCTTGAGAAAATTCAAGGTATATTCAGCCCACTTAGCCTGACAATCAAGAAGTCCTGGTATTTCTGTTTTGCCTACTTCAGTTACATTATTTTACATTACAGTGCCTCACCAACTGTAAGCACAATATAGTGCTGACTAAGTGTTGTTGCCATGTGTCTGCATCAGTAAGCCTTTTTGTGTCCAGCTCATGCCTGGCGCTTGGACAATAGAGATGCACCCAGTACTTGTCACCTCAGAGTTCACTGTAATGTGTTTTGATTGAAATTTGTCTACCCTTTACTGATCCCTACCTCACCCTTCTGTTTGATGAAGAATGTCATATCAGTTGCAATGGCGTTGGTCACTATTGAATTTTCATCTGTTGATTTATTGTACATGCCTTCTGTGTGTCTATATTTCATGTGAGTTCAGCCTTTCCTTAAGTATCTTTAGTAAGAAAAATATTTCAACCACTTTGGAAACCTAGTAACTGGTTCTTGTTGAAAGTTGCAGGTTATTTAGCCCATTTCTGATTCTGGACCTCTCTGCCAACCTGCCAACCTGTTGTATGAAAGCTGTTTTTTCTTCTCTTCAAAGCTAGTGAGATAGATGTCTATACTATCATACGTGATGTGCATAAATCTGTAATCCACAAAGCTGGAAGATGTCACTGCTCCTGTTGTAGTGTCCATGAACTCTACACTGCTCTGTGCCAAGAGGCATAAACCTGCAGTTCATTTTCGTAATCGATAATGTGCCTAGTTTTATGAAATAGCTGAAGGAGCTTTTTGGACTAAGTTGCCTAATGAAGAGTACTTGTTAGGCCTAAATGTTTGGGGTTCAGTGCTTGCTTCTATTGACATTGTGTACTAAATATTTTGTTATCCTGTGAATCTTGGCTTGAATTCTGCACAACTGTTTTGGTCATCTTGATTTCTTTCTTCTATGAATCAGCCTCCAAAATACCCTGACCACCAACATAAGATAGGGAAACATAAACAGGCTACCAGGAACACGGGATATCGTTTCATCCTCATTGATGACAAATCCCTTGTACAAAGGCTGAGGAATCTTCAATGACCTAATAAATAGGCATTATATAGGTTTCTGCTCTTCAGACATTAGTTTTGAAATTGGTGTATGTCGAAGCTTTATTGATACAAGTAATGTTTGTCTGTTATACATGGTGATGCAATCACAGATATAATTTATGCATGGCTCAAACTTCGTTTTGAAGGAGGGTCTTCTGCTGATGAAGGACTTAGCTATTTCAACATCAGCTTGACCTGTCATGTCACAGTATCTTGTACATACCTCTGTTAGTCGCAACATCTTTTCGTTTTCTGTTGTTTGTTCAGTTCAAGAAGAAGCCATTACATTGTTAAATGTGTTTTTGATGAATTTCTGATGATCTTCAGGTAGCATGAGCCATGATATTTACTTTCAAAAGCTATGAGATCATTCACACTGGAAATATGTACATTAACAATCTGTCACAATGAGATACTTTTAAAATCATTTGTGTTAGCAGTTGATGAGAGTTTACCTTTTGCACCTGCATCATGCAAGTTTCCCAATTCATAATTTTTTTAGCTTGGAAGAAGGCCTACTTGGCACAGAATTTTGGTCATTGAAACTCACATTTCTTGTTGCCATCTCTTCTGATTCTGGTAACCTGAATATAGTTGTTTTATTAATGAAGCTTGAATAATAAGACTTTTGGCACACAAGTTCCTTTTCACTGCAACAAACCGGATCCAATTCTGTCAATTGCAAGTCTGTTCTGCAGGTTTCTAAGTTCACGTCTTTAACGTGTAGCTTCTTTTAACGTGAACAACCCTTGTTTACTACCACTTAGCAATTTTTGTTACCTTTGTAAATAATTCATTTCTTAAATGCAATTGGTCACTGTGTTTTGAGACTGAAGACAGGCTTTATGATTACTTTACAATGTTGTCATTCTGTAAAAGAAAGAAAACACTACTATAAGTAAAGGCATTGAAACATATATTTAGTTAGTTAACATTAAAATACAAACTTGTTTGTAATAGAAACCATTTTTCACCCAAAGCAAGTACCAAGAAACATTCACTTGGTATATTTAGCTTTTATTTCAACCTACTTGACGACTTATAATAAATCATTTGATTGTTTGTTTGTAATTAAGCACAAAGCTAAACAATGGGCTATCTGTGTTCTGCTCACTGCGGGTATCGAAACCCGGTTTCTAGCGTTGTAATTCCTCAGACATACCGCTGTACCACTGGGGGCATAAATCAATTGAACAGTAAAGACAGTTTCCATGAATATACAATTCATATAAAATAAAAGTGGTAAAAGTGCTTCTGTGTTCTGCAACACTATTTCCTCAATAGCGATTTATACAACACATAGGCTAAACTGTCAAGTCAGGAACATCAGGTTTCCCTCATAGCTGTCCATATTTTAGAACTGGAGTAAGCACCACCTACATGGCTGCTCTAAACAGAATAGTCATTTTTGTAATGCATTTGTAATTGAGAGTGTGAAGCATGTTTAATGGAATGTCAGGGCTCGAAACTTGGACCTTCTTATCCACAGCCCAGCATCTAACTTCTGGGTCACATTTAGTTCCTGTGCATAGAAAAGTATATTACTTTCTATTTCAGGTTGTGCTGGCATAGCCAACATTTTCCCTCGGCAGCACATACAGTACTGTCTTTATGCAAAATTTAGTGTCCTTGTTGAAATGTGGCTAACATAGCTGCATCCATAAATTAGTTATGTTTGTTTGTTTTGAATTTCGCGCAAAGCTACACGAGGGCTATCTGCGCTAGCCGTTCCTAATTTAGCAGTGCAAGACTAGAGGGAAGACAGTTAGCCATCACCATCCACCGCCAACTCTTGGGCTACTCTTTTACTAACTAATAGTGGGATTGACCGTAACATTATACCGCCCCCACGGCTGAAAGGGCGAGCATGTTTGGTGGAACAGAATTCGACCCCGACACCATCAGATTGCGAGTCGAGTGCCTTAACCACCTGGCCATGCCGGGCAAATTAGTTATATGGCACATAACATTCCCTAATGACTTCAGATTTTTATGTCGTGTAATCTATGAGAAATTACTTCTTGTAAAATCCACGATACATCCGCTGAAATTGCAGTATAGGCAACAGCAGAGATCATTCTCTTTGGTGCAGTATTATCATTAAGAATCAATCTGTCTAGGACTTGTATATTTCAGTACATACTCCATATCATCTTGTAATTATGTAACTTTTCTTTTTCTTTACTATCACCACATGAATTGAAAATACACTCTCTGATAGCTGTATAACTATATGACCCCATCTATTAGATTCCAAACTCTCTCAGCATTATCTGTATCTCCAATGCCCTAGGGAAGCCTGTGCAGTGTATGCTTTATTAGACATGTATTACCAGTGTCTTTATGGTGGGTGGGTATGTATGTTCAACTCAAACAGACATCAAGCTCAAACACACATTGGCATATTCAGCCAATAGCTTACCGAGTTCTCTCTGCTGGTTTACATCTAGGTAAAAAACAAGTGTTTGCTATAAATGCAATACAATTATAAACTGCTAACTGTCATGCTAGCCTCGGTTAATTTTCCTTCAGAGATCATTCCTAATCCTATTTCAGCTGACAATTTCACGGCCTCTTTTCATAGTTATACATCATAACTGAAATATGTTATTATTTCAGAAATATTACAGTTTAGTAAGTATATCTTAGTATTTAGAAATAAAACAGTTGGTTTCACGTGTCATCTATCAGTGCTACCTTTGTAGGTGATAACACATAAGACTGCATTTGTAATTTACCATAAAACATTGCTTGTGCGCATGATTGGATAATTATCTCATCATCTACGTGCACTTTTACAGTAAACTTTTCCCTACTTTTACTTGGTTTTATTATAGAACCGCAGTTCAAACATTTCACAGGTTATATTTACATATAACATATTAAAGAGCTCCATCCCTAAAAATAACCACATCTGAAACATTATAAGCTATATATTACATTCATTATGTAATACAGCAAAAAATAGAAATGAATGCAATCAGAATTGGATTTCTCTACCCATCCTTAATTTATTTCCATCAACTAGAAAAAAGTCAGTGTTCAATAATTTGAGTGATATCTTTGTTCTTGAAACACTGCGAGGATGAATAAAGTCCTGGCTTCTCTATTATAAAGCAAAATCGTAACCCCAAATCTGTGTAGGATTACAGGGATATCCTGTCAGTTTAAGCTGAAAAAAACCTCATTAAACCCTTTACAAGATCAAATAGATTCAGAAGGGTAAGATCTGAGTGTGTTACTTCCATACATCCCTGTGGCAATCAAATGTATGACAGATATCAAAATGGTTAAATAATAACAATATCAAGCACGTGCTATTTATATATTTGCCTGTTCCCATGATGGAACCCATAACTAAAAAGACCAAGACTACAAATAATTGGAAATGATTAAGGAAATGCACAAATGATACTCCCACAGGAATCACAAATAATGGATAATTGGAACTAAGTGGTCATTTCATCATTCAAAGGACACATCATTACAGAAAACATAGCAGAAAAGTGAATAAGTTGCACAATGCAATAATATTTTGTATTTACTTTAAACAGAGCAATACATCTTATTTTTATGTTACCATAAGCTTATCAATACATAAGTGAAAAATACTGTTCCAAGTGTTGTTTATTAATCCCTACAACCCAGTTAAGTTGTTAGTTGCTGTTGAACCTTTTTAATTTCCAAATAGCCCCATATAGCCTTAAAGCGTTCCATGGGAATCTTTTCTTTTAGGTATCAGTTCCTCACTTTATGCATGCTTGAAAATACTGTCCTGCTTTAAAATTAATCCCTGCTCAAAAGAGATTTTTTCTGATTAAATGAAATGATGGATAAGAATCTACCTGTACCTTTCACAAGTCAGAATACCATCAAGTTTGTGTAGATCTTTAATACCACTGATGTGCAGCCCACACTTGTGTTAGTCACCCAGCATGTTTCATTATATATATTGTATGTTGACCACGATATTGTTTCCCCCTCTTCTGTTGAACAGACTATTGCTGACTGCTGCGAAAAAAGTTGAACTTAGATTAATCTGTAAGGAACACCTTCCTCCAGTTTTTTGAATCTATGCTTAAAATGTGATACTAATTCCAGCCGTTTCGTTTAGTTATCGCCCTTAAGCAACGGTTTTGGGGAAAATAAATATTCACTAAAGCTACTTCGTGCTAAAGCTTATCTTAAGGTTCTGGAGGTAACATTGACATCTATAGGTCAATGGTGAGATTTTCACTGGATCCTCGTATATCACGTAAAGACCATACTTTGAGTTACTAAACATCATTTTGAAAAAAATTGGGTTTTATACCTCAACAGCTTCTATTATAAGAGTTTTCATATAGCTTCTACAGAACCAATAATTGTTTGCCTTAATATGTCACATGGAGTAGCCTTCGCCAGCCAGATCTTTGATTTCAATAGTTTGTCAGGAGTTATTTCTGTTTTGGGCGTCATGAGTGTATTCACTACGTAACTGATTAGAATATTGTGATTCCATGTATTTTTATAGGTATAATGCTGGTGCGGCACTGTCTTATTGATTAGCTGACAGCCAATTACAGCGTAAGCTACCAAGACGTGATTCTACTGCAGTGCACATCATTTTCAAACAATAGATGGAAAACAGTAACAAAACGTTTACATTTTATACTCATTTTATGAACTGTTCTCACATTTTTTCAGTACTATCGAACGCGAACAGATAAGAAATATTAATAGTAGGTAGATGAAGTTGTGCAGTCACAAATGTCTTGTTCAAAATGGACTTAGTATCTGATCTAACTACTCGATCAGACTTGGCTTTATAGTGATCTAACGACTTGTCCAGACTTGACTTATTAAGAGCTTGAACTTATTAGTATTGAAAGGCTTTATTGAACTATGGAGAAGGTTGTATTTATGAGAACAAAGTTGATCTTATAACTTATGATGACCAAAACCACAAAGATTCTTTTTGCTTAGTTTGGCAGAATATACTTTTTTCTTTTTTGTTGTTGTTATTTAATCTGGCAAACCAAATATCTTAAAAGCACAAACCATTCTGGTTCTAGTGAAGTTATGCTGGATATCATATTTACGACATTACATTTATTGTACTCTGAGAACATAGTTTTTTCTGTATTATTGGTTGGGTGGTTGTTGTTAAGTGGGAATCGAAAGCCGAATTTTAGTGTTATAAGCCGTTAAGCTTATCGTTGGGCTAGCTTGGGACCTTGGTTGTTATATATATTTTCTCCAACTTGTTTTCCACCATTTCGTGTTCGCGTGGTTTACTCCACTGTCACACAGTTTTGGATTTTAGGTTTAACAAATATTAGATGAACCATTGACTTTGTATACAGTTCTGTATAAACTTAAAATGGGAGCCACAGAAATAAACTTAAGAATATTGTAAGTTCCATGTTCGAGTTTTACAATGCACCTTTACATTATCGTTAATCAGCACATATTGAGAGCACAGCTACAAGGCTGTTAGACGTTATCTTAACGGTCTCTAATCCGTGTTAAGAAACCACTAAAGATGAACATAGTTTAAGTGCCTTAGAAGTTTAATTAAATTCATGTGATCCCTACACGACATAAGTCATAAACTATTTATGAATTTTGTATGCAAATACACAACAAAGCATGATAAACCCCATATAACACCTTGATGCATTGATAAAATAAGTCATTCATAATCAACACTACCACGTGATCAGTGATGATATACTGTATCTTTTAGAAAAATAGTAAAAACGTATCTTTCGGAGTACAGTAACTATGAAAATCCTACATTTAGGATACTGAATATAGCATGGCATTTCTTCTTTACAATCTTGTTCAAAGTAAAATGTTCAAATAAGCGCCAAACGTGTGTAGTAACTTATCATAACAGCATGTTATTATCAGCAGCTCATTCAAAAAACATTGCAATCAGACAACTTGTAAAATGTTTGAGTCATGTATAATAAAAAACTTGTGGCTGCTCAGTATATCGATTAGCCATTATCAACAGCTCATTCAAAAAACATTGTGATCAGACAATTTGTAAAATGTTTGAGTCATGTGTGATAAAAACTTGTGGTTACTCAATACATCGATAAGCCATTATCAGCAGCTAGTTTGAGATAAGAGTACAATTTTCTCTATGGACGGTTTGAGATGAGCGGGAGATATATCTGAACGTATAGCTGTAAGATTACTATGATAAGATGGTTTCCTCTTAAGTCAAGTATCACCCACGTGTTATGTATGCTAAACAACTTTGTTTGTAACTTACACAGTTCTTTGTGTGGTATTCTTCAGTTTACTTTAGATTTTCAATTTCTCTTGTTTTCAATGTGTAACTTACGATAATAGTAATGCTTCATGAAAACATTGTGTCATATTGTATACAAAATAAAACATTCACAGCTTCTAATGAATCATGCTGAAACGGAAGAGCAGTTAATATATAATAAAATGAGAACAGTAAAAAATAATTCGCGTGTTTGCTGCGCACGTTGTTGATCTTGCTTAGTTTGTTTGTTTTGAATTTCGTGCAAAGCTATACGGGGTCTATCTGCGCTGGCCATCCCTAATTTAGCAGTGAAAGACCAAAGGGAAGGCAGCTAATCATCGCCACCCACTGCCAACTCTTGTGCTGTTTTTATACCAACGAATAGTGAGATTGACCGTCACATTATAACACCACCACGTTTGTTGTTACGGGGATTCGAACCTGCGACCCGCAGATTGCGAGTCAAGCGCCCTAACCACCTGGCCATGCCGGGACCGTCTTGCTTTGTAAAATGTTTGTAAATCATGTATAATATGCATGTTTGTAAATCATGAATTACATGCATGTTTATGCCATGATTTTATGTCTATACTATAATGAGACACTATTTTTTGGCCCAGATCTTCAAAGCTCATTGAGGCAATAAAATGCTCTTGTATTACATTCTCTTTTCTTTAAATGATAAATTTAACACAGCTGGTGTGCTTTTTATATAGTATGTTCTTCAGTTTAAATTGTATTGTTATATGTTAATATTTTGTTTTATTTAATATATAACATATATATTTCGTTTTGAAATATATGATCTTTTAAATGATTTATGGTAATAATAGGTTGTCTAAAAACGCTTTACAAAATCATTTCAGTGTAATGTAAAGCTTGTTTCATTTCTTTGGTAGTTTTAAGTATACAACAAAATTGAAACCAGCCACACCTTTAACAAGATCCTGTTAGAAACCCTTAGAACTCCGAGTGTGTGGTTGTGTGCTGAAAATCTTTCGTAGTGTAGTATTACTGAATATTTCAGTTTAAGAAGGTGCTATTGAAATTATGGTAGTAAAGTGAGCAGTAGTAACCTTCTTACATTTGTTTCTACTACAGTAAGCACAACATTATAGAAATAACTTTAAAAATACCTTAAATAATGAAAGCTTTATGTTCATATATGCGGTGGTAGTGTTTTCACCCTAAGGTACTACAGTACACGCACATCTTTCGCGAATGGTCATCGCACAACGTGTTGTGAGAGGTGGGGGTTCCAGTAGAAACTGTTGGTTGGACAAAAATAAAATCTGTTAGAACCGCAAAGCTACTAGACAGATGGATATTTGGGTTAAACCAGGATGCGTGTGACAGGAAGTAAAGTGTTTCAAGCGACGTACCAAGCTCGTGCTATTATAGACCCACAACCAAATCTTCTTTATCCTGGGACCATACTGAAAGGCATCGTCGAAAGGAAAAGGGCCCAACTCTACTGATTCCAAAGCTGATAAAGTCGCAGACATCTGCCGCAATGAAAAGCTCTTACTGTTATCCCAAAAGACTGATACCATCAAATAGTGTGGAAACCACAATTGTCACTCCTTGCTTGGTTCCTGTGAACTTCCTTTCAAAATTATACATAAAAAATCACTAGTCTGATCAGATAGAACATGCTAACGCTCAGTTTTCTCTGTTCTTTTTTTCTTCTTCTTCAAAACTTAAGCATGTAGTTTGATATTAAATGTTTTACTTGTGTTACTCCAGGAAGGACAATACTCGGATTTACTTGTGTTACCCCAGGAAGGATAGTCCTCGGAAAGATAATGTTCTTCACTTTTTAGTGAAAAACTAACTTTGAAAGAAAGAAGGCTCAAAGACATGTAGCCAATATAAACAATTTGTTACAACATTTTTAGCGTGTCATCTTTGCCTTGTAATTTCACCATCTTACAATTAATATTGATTTATGTACATACTTGAACGTTTTTAATTATTATGTTGCTGTTCAACTAGTGAGAGCCTTGTACACTTCTTCTAGATGTATAGGCTGTGGGTTATATTACAACACAATTAAGTGCTATCTCAACATTTGTACAAGTCAGCGAATATTGGTCAATGTTCCCATCTACTACAACTGGTGTAGAAATATTAGATTCGACTAAGATCCATTGAATCTCACTGGACCAGTAACGAATTTACAGTTTTACTGATGGGATTCTGAATAAGTTTTGAGTTAATCTTGTTTTGGTTTCTAATCAGTAAGATCGTGTTCGTTTCAACTATATGTGTCTTCTTGCTTAGTGTCTCTCAATCATGTCGTGTAGTTAAAAGTATCAGAATATAATATTTTTGAGTCTGATAGAAATAAATCACAAACAGACATGGACACTAACTGCGATGGTTCTTGTAATAGTTTCTTGACTGTTTGGTAGCGTTTTCTCAGCTGCTTCTTGACCAGAAACCTCTTTAACTCGTGGAAAAGCACAGCTTGATTTCAAACTCTTAATCTTTATGTTTAACTTTATAACAAGAGAATAAGCAACTGCACTATGAACCCGTAAAGAAATGAAGGAAAACACCATTCTATCACACTATGAACCCGTAAGGAAATGAAGGAAAACACCATTCTATCACACTATGAACCCGTAAAGTAGAATGGTGTTTTCCTTCATTTGTGTGGTAGAATGGTGTTTTCCTTCATTTCTTTACGGGTTCATAGTGTGTAGAATGGTGTTTTCCTTCATTTCCTTACGGGTTCATAGTGTGATCTGAACCCGTAAGGAAATGAAGGAAAACACCATTCTATCACACTATGAACCCGTAAAGAAATGAAGGAAAACACCATTCTACCACACTATGGACCTGTAAAGAAATGAAGGAAAACACCATTCTACCACACTATGGACCCGTAAGGAAATGAAGGAAAACACCATTCTACCACTTAGTGCCTTCGGGTTTAGTCCTAAATATACGTACATGCATGTATATTTGGAAGCTTTAAAACAATGGTATATTCATTTGCTTGTTTGTTGAATTTTTCCGAAATCTACTCGACAGCTATCTGCGCTAGCCGCCCCTAATTTGAAGTGATTGGTTAAGAGTGGAAACAGATATTCAACAACACCCACCAACAATTCTTCGACAACTGTTTACCAACGAACAGTGGGAATGACCATCACATTATAATACTCCAACTGCTAAAAAAGAAGAATGCTCGGCTACGGGTTATGCCAGACACTGGCCCAATCATGAAGATCTATAAGTAGTGTGGAAGAGTGGTTGAATAGAAGCATTATTGTATCGATAATATCATTATTGACTAGAACACTCCTTTCTACAATATATTGAAAGCATTAACATTACATTCGGAGATACTGATTGTACTCTGGTACTGAATCATCTTTTTATCCATTTATTTATTTCATTGTATTTATTATTTTATGGATTGATAAAATGATATTAGCCTGGTTTATATTGGTACAAATATATCTCTAAGAAAAGTTCTAACCTCTAGCTTTAATCCGAGAAATTCTCAACTTAGATAATTTGGCATTTTCAACGTGAGCAGCATTTAATGCTACACAAAGACTACACAGCCAGGTCAGAGACCCCAAGGTTCAGGCTTAGCTAGCTATAATTTAGGGCTACTGATCTAAGGAAGGGGAATCAATCAGTAGTACTCGCCACTTACCTGGCTTCTCTGTAGCGAATAGCTGTACTGACTGTCAGAGAGGTATCGCTGTTAGAGCTTGAACCCTTATTTCGTAGCTCGATAAGTTTACTACAAGATCTCGCCCGACCCAACATATATCACATACACACACACACACATATATATACATGTGTGTGTCTGTGTATATATATATAACTCATTCATATACCTTTCAAAGTTTTCAGTGATGTAAGAGCTCACTCTTTAAATATGAATTGAATTATTGACAACAGAGGTTCTCTTTTTTATTCTTTTCTTTTTTCGTTACAGCATTTGAATTTAAATTGAACAAAGAATGAATTCTAATTGTATTAATGAATTCCAAGTTCTTTAGCCACAATGTATCCTTGCTTGCGAAATGTGCATGAGTTTATTATCAGGAGGATCTGATAGTTATATAGTATTGCCATAACATAACATAACATGTCATATTTTACTTACGCCATTAACGTAAACAATATACGACAGCAAACAATGTCTTTAACAGATATGGCACGTAACAACAAATGTTAGAGTTACTATTTAACGGTAACAACATCAGAAACGGCATATCCTTAACGAAAAGGCCATCGAACGATAATATAATAAACATTACTAGATTCTGTTTACGTTAAACATATGCTGTTTGTGATGTTGTTCAGATTAAACACGTGGCTTTGTTGCTACATGCTTCACATGTTAAACAACATTCACAACTGATTAGATTGTGGTACAATATTTGATGTGAAGGTAGAACTGACAGTCAGCTGTGATAAGCTAAAAGGCGAAACACGTTTTGGGACACTTAATGTAGAATTTAGAAAAAGAAACACTTCGAATGATCAGCGTTTGTTTACTGACAGTCGATTGCAGATTAAGCACGTGGCGTAGGTGTGACTGTCAACTAAGTAAAGCGTTTCCAGAATATTTACTGTCCGTAGCTGCTTGAGAGAGTAGTACAATAATTTGGATTTGATACAAGGTTTTTCGAAGTTATATTTAATTTCTAGTATTAATCTAACTATTGTTCATCAGCCCCCATCTTCCTCGGCCATACTCATTTTTTATGTCAAATTTCAACGAAAATCAGGTCTATGTATGTGTTATTCTTATTTAGTGTATTACAAGCTTGGTAATGATGAGCGGGAACAAACTGAAATGCATTGTTTTTCACCCCACACAGTTTCTAAACCTCAACAATTTAGAAACATGAAGAAAATACTCCAATTTCCCGACCTTTGATCACAATGGAATTTTCAGGGATTCTTGGCTAAGCTAGGGATTATGAAAACCCCTTACTTTATACAATTTTTTTTATCTTTACCAGTTTGATAGCCATTTCAGTTTTTTCCCCCACCATTGCATTGTTTAATAACACAGAAACACGTCGTCTCGCCATCCACGTAAAGTCATAGGGCGTGCATAGGGCGGAAAACTCTACTAGTATCAATAAGTCATTTATAGTAGTCATTTCCGAACAATAGCGGCAGCCAATCAACGATACTGATACTTCTAAGATTCGAGATGCGAAATGTAGTTAACTATAACAGTTGTTTGATAAACAGACTCTGGCTTCGAATCTTGGCCAGTTTTAGTTTTTAGCCTTTTAAAAAAAATTAGCTGTCAGAATAACTTCGCATGAACTTGAAGGGTTAATAGACGTTAGAAAAGCTTATAATGAAACGTTTAGCTTGAAATTTAAAAGTTCGCCCTTTGTTGTCTCTCAAAATTGCAATAACGACCGTATCATACGTAAGGTTCGAATCATATGCCAGAATGCTATGAGCTACAGTACAAACAACTACACAGCATTACACTATACTTTTATGGAATTATAGCTCATGAAAAGCGGTCATTTCAAATGCTTAGGTGTGTTTCATAACTATATATATATTTCTCGTGAACAATATTTCGGATGGACTCGGTCATTATACCAATAAATATTTTTTTTTATTAGATATCTCTCTATAAATGCTATTTTATCTTGCTTAACTTCATCCATTTACATCAAGAATTGCACATCATTGTGGTACAACGTGGGTATAATTTTTGGATGTTTTGTCAACAATCATGTATTTTATATCATTAGTGGACCCAGCAGACTCGCTGCAGGTGTTAGGTAGACAGGTACACTAATGTTCGGCACGTGCACTAGTTTTATTTGCCACTAGGGTTCTCACGATTCTGATGTCTTTTGATAGGATTCTACTCAGCTCACAGATTGTGTTCAACATGTAATCCCAGCGATAAGTGTTAAGACACAAACAAGATCACATAATTTTCCACTGGTGCTCATTTTCATTATATTCACAGCAAATGATTTATTTGCAGATTGATTTTTTTTTGAGTGGCACGTGGCACGAGAATTTTTGGTTTTTGTGGTGGTGAGGCGTCTCTTTGGCCACAGCCGGTTTATTGTTCCACAATAGTAGTTGATTTTGAATAGAAACGAGCTCTCTCTCTCTTGGTATCCAAACATTTTTCGTTTCAACTGTTAGGAGTGGCTGTTAATGTTTTCGTTTGTCAGTGAAAAATTATCAGACGATTTAGTTAACAATTCTCACCGGACTTTCCTCGATCATCCAAATTGTCGAGCTCTTTACTTTACCAATTGGCCTGCCCCCTCAATAAACAGGGCTGGAGCAATTAGAAGTACTATTGAAAGTCACTGCTTTTAACTGGAGAAACCTTAAGTGAAGACTGATTGGAGTAGATAACAAAAGGTAACCTTAACCGTCCGATTAAGTAGCTGATTAAGCCAGCCACCGAGCTTGGCAGGTTGCAGGAGTTGTCATTAATCAGGATGCTGTCAAACAGACTAAAGAACTCTCATGGACTATAGTCCTTTCGTACCTTTACTACAAGTCTCTGGCCTCTACTGTTGTATCATTAGTGTTGCAGAAGCAGACCTTATCGTGTCGATGATCGGCAGCTCTAGACAAGCTGGTATCCCTGATCGGGTTTCAGGGAAAGTTTTCCTGGAGAAGGACATCTGTTCTGACTAAAGCACACAAAGGTCTACACATACCGGGGCGTTTTGAAGTGTTTAAATAGTAGAATATTAAACCAACTGGTAAACCTATATTAACAGGACTTACAATTATCTAATGTTTATTTCTTATATGGTCATGTGATGGGCTAAAGTGTTATGAATCATACTTATAAATAGCTTTTAAACTAAGAATCTAAATAATCACAGAAAGCTTTGAAATCCACCAAATTAGTCGAATTTATTTACTTAAAAACTAAAAAGGTGTTATATCGTTTTGAATAAAATCCGAACTAAATGATAAACCAACCTATGCAAAAGCGTCTTGCTCTTCATCCACAGTTATATTCCTACATTGATTCAAGGAACGACCATAAACTAAACGTTACATTATAGCAACGGTGGATTTACCAGTTTGTTTCATGTTAAATGCATACGTAGATTTGTTTTAAATTTGATGTTCAGAAGCTCAATAAATAAATATGAAGGTTTCACGACACGTATGACTCACCAATAGCTTGCAACATTAACGTTCGATTAATATGGTTAAACAACAAATCCAGAAAAAAATTTAAACTGACTAAGAAAACAAGACAAACTAAAGATCCCGAAATACTAGTGCAATCTACATATTATGTTTGTCACGTTTGTTAGATTCTTTTTTTATAGTTAAGAGGTGTATAATATGTTTTATCAGTAAGTATTTTTATAGTTTACCAAAAACACATGCAGATCAATAATGTTTATGTAAAATCAAGGAGTATTTAAACCTTTTGTTTAATTAACTACAAAACAAAGTACAAGTGATAAACATGATATTTGTGGGCAATTTTGGAAGAATGTTTACAACACATTCACACAGTATGCTGGAACAATTAGTTGGGGCCGTTCTGAAGTGCCTCTTACCACAGTTCTAATATTTCCAGTTGTTACACTGAAATTATAACATGATAGTTAATTATCATAAGTATTTATTACTGGGTTCTAAGCATATACACTAAACTTATAGTACGTTACTTAAATCTAAACACACACATTGAAGTCATAATACATTGCTTAATTACCATACGTATCTTGTACCAGATTCTAAACACGAAAATGAAGTTATAACACGTCACTTAATTACCATGCGTATTTATTACAAGGTTTTAAACACAAACACCGAAGTTATAACTCGTTGCTTCATTATCATACGTATTTTTTACCAGGTTCTCAAGATATACACTGAAGTTTTTACCGTTACTTAATTATCACACGTATATTTCAACAGGTATACTAAACACATACACTAAAGTTATCACACGTTGTTTAATTATCACATGTATTTTTCAGTAAGTATACTAAACATTTACAGTGATGTTATCTCATGCTGTTTAACTTGAAAATAAACCCTTTATTAATTCTTTCAATAGACTATTTTCGGTGGTACAATAATTTTACAGTGTTCACAATCCCCGATGATAGCAACTGTTACTGAAACCAGTCGGCTGAAACAACTTATAAAGACTTCATCTTTCATACTACCTAAAAACGCCTTTTTTTGCTCTTAGTATAAACGCTAAAGTTATTACCTGCTTATAATATTCACCCGTTATCCTTTTGCTTTCCCAGGTTCTAAACGTATGTAATATAGTTATTAAACGCTTATCATACATTTGTTTTAGCTTTATCAGATTCTAGCTTCCGAGCTCATAGGTAACGTATACATGAATTTGTTGAATTGACTCAATATCGTCAGGATATATTTTAAATATTCAAATCCGAAACCTTTAAAAATCGTTGTACTGGTGTATTTGAGAGAATGTATCGAAAAAAAGGATGAAAGATTGTACCGTTGTTTGGGAGAGATTGTATCGAAAAAAAGGATGAAAGATTGTACCGGTGTTTGGGAGAGATTGTATCGAAAAAAAGGATGAAAGATTGTACCGGTGTTTGGGAGAGATTGTATCGAAAAAAAGGATGAAAGATTGTACCGGTGTTTGGGAGAGATTGTATCGAAAAAAAAGGATGAAAGATTGTACCGGTGTTTGGGAGAGAATGTATCGAAAAAAAAAGGGCAAGATCATACCGATGAAAAGTTACTTTTGTTCCCCATTTTGTTTCACAACAGTTAGCAAGACGTTCATGTCATTACAAACACGATTTAATTTATATTTTTATTATTTTCAGTGTTGAAGATGATTTAGCGAACTGAACTCCCTGAGCGATCATTATTCTGTCCGGAGTGAACTTATTGAAATCCTTTAAATAACCGTTCTAAGCCCGTAAGATGTCTTCCTTACCGAAGACCAAGTAACACTTCTTTATTATTGTATAAAACGTTATTTTCATGAAGTAAATATGTATATAGAAAATCTAATCTGGAAGTATTAAACTGTTTATACTGAAATCATAAAATGTGGTAAGTTAACAGTGTGCTTTCCAATTATTAGGTCTAATTACTTTTCTTGCAAGGAATTTAATATATCGATTTTTTTTTGTCCATACATATAGTAAAAACGAACATATTTAACATTGAACTTGTGAAAGAACAATAATGAGAAAAAAAGGCTAGTGTGATAACAATGTTGTGTATCGCTTGTTGTCACGGTGACGATGATGATATTGTGAATCACTTATCATCACAGTGACGATGATATGTGTTATGTACGTTTAATCGTTTATCGTCTATTAGCTATCACTCGAAAAGGACAAGAAAAGTAAGTGTACGTACAATACAGATCATTTCCACCCGAATTCTAAACGACAGCCTCCCGTCTCTCTTGAGTTTTTGCCGTCGATCTTGCTCTCGACCTTGTGTCGCCACCAGCTATCCGGCCTGTCTCCCCCAATACACGGGTCACTTCACATACATGGATTCTTAAGAGGATATTTGTCATTCCCCAGCCTCTTAAGATAACATGGTCTTTATTTAGTATGTTTAAAAAGCCAGTGACTTCTGAAGCTAAGATGATTATGTTAAAATGTTTCGTTACGTATAAAGCAGTAAGCTTCTTGTTTGCTGATAGAAAACGATATACATATGTGTATACGATAAAGTGAAATATTTCCTTCCCCGACAAAGATTAGTATGAAGATTGAGAGCGTTTGTAGCGGTATTTTCATCCAAACGAAGCGTTCCACTTATTGTAAGAGATTGTAAAATTAGAACCACATACTAGAGTTTAATTTTACAGCTGAGATAAAAGATAAATAAAACTTTCAACAGCAGATATACACATTGTTAATGGAATTGAAACGATACATGTTGTTGTGGCAATTCTTTCCAAATATTATAAAAAACAACGTTATTTTCTTATTAGTACTGATCTTTTATACGAAAGTCAAGATCTAGAAATTGAAAAATACGCCGTTGTCATTAGCGGACCTAAACGTTCAATACACAACTGATCCAACTCAATTTTAATATTTGGCGAGAAACTTACTGAGCTGAATAATTAACTCAAAAATAATAAGTAATTTCTGATTTTACTAATTACAACGTTTCGAACCATAGTATCAAGTCATGATCAGATAAGAGTCACAAGATTAACCTCACATTGGTACTTTTTTAGTCATAAGTTCGTCATTTTACAGAACAACAAGACTTTATTTCATCTGTTCTGCAGTTTTAAAACATATGCAAATACCTTATATATATATATGTATATATTCGGTAAAAAAATAAAATTATAAAAACCTCATCTGGTGTCCAGAAGTGGTCATCACGATCGTTTTTCATCTGCAAGTTAATAATATTTTAATGGTCGAGAAATGTAATTTTTATCTATTGTTTTTTCGAAAGCAGAAACACTTGCCATTTAGATGAAATAACACATCGTCCGACAAACAAACAAAATCTAGAAAACGAAGCGTATTACTTTGGATTCGTGTGATTTTGTTATTTAATGATAGCTTTGTCATTACTGGTTAATTCAAATTTGAATCCCGCCACTATCATTATATCTAAACTTGATTTTTGGTCTTTTGTTACGTCTTTTAAAATGTGTGTGTGTTTGTTTAGTTGAAGTGGAATATTTTACATTTTTTAAAATATATAAATCATATGATTATTAGATGATGCGCTAATTAACGTAGTGAAACACCGTACTGTATAGTTTATTTATTCATTTTGTTTTATTCTTTATTTTGTTCTAGACTATACTGTGTATATCTTTTAAATAGTAAATACACAAGATATCCCTCTCATATATATATATATATATATATATATATATACTGGTAGAAACACCGCCCTACGCTCAGGATTTTGGCGATAAATTTAATCTGCTTCTTTCTGTATTTTGGGTTTGTTCCTGGCTTCTTCTCATTGGATCTTGCCTCATAACTTGGTTAGCAAGCCTATCTCTTCCTCTAACGTGCATCCTGACGTTTCATTTTCTTTCTCAAAGTTTCAGACTTTCTCCGTGATAAGTCACTTTTCCGTTTGGCAATTTTTCGCATAGTGTTTTTCGATGTTTTTGTTCATTTTATACCCACACTGAAGTTACTTGTGTAACTTATATAAGATCGAGTTACTACAGAATTCTCGCAAATTTGTGTGCAACGAACTCTGTACTTGCGATTCCTTTGGTCACGGAACAATTCAATTCATAGCACACGCTTGGATTCTCCATCAGAAAAAGTCACTCTTCTTCTGAAATGTCACAGAGATTCTCCAGTAGGAAGACTCACTTTTCAATTCCACATTAAACTCACTTTACCACAATTTTAGAAGTTTTATTAAAAAATTAATTTCGTTTATAATGATAATAATAAATGTACAAAATTAATGTACATTATTAAACAGTAAAGTACCATTTCACCATTAAGGAAGCGATTTAGGAAAAAAAATTATAAAATAAGATCCTATAAACGGTTTTATGAGGGACGCAATTGTAATGAAACTTTGTTAGGAACTTCCTCTTATGATGTTGAAAAAACGTGCGAAGTTTCATCCAAAACGTTTTGCGGACAGACGGACATTAATTAGCCTCTTATACTTATACATGTTAATTGTCTGTTTTTATTCATTTATTGAAAATAGAAATTATTATGGAATTTAACAGTCAACAATCTCCATTAATCACAAAGAACGTTTAAACGATAAATAAACACAATGTTTTCTCTGTGAATTTTAAGTTCTTTGATTGGTTTATATTGTAAACCGTATATATACAGTGATCGGAACAACTTCTGGTGAAGGATTCCTCAGTGAAAGCGACATTGACGTGCAGTTTAGTTTCACTCTTAGTTTATTACAATACAATCATAGTTAACGTATGAAGGGGCCAGATGTGTTAACATTCGGGAATGCGGATCAGAAAGGTTCAATATTCGAGCTGGCGATATAACGCCGAATAAGCTCCCCACTTTCAGCTTTGGTCGCGTTGTAAAATTGACAGTCAGTCCTGCTAGTTGGTTAAGAGTAGACGTGTGGGCGGTGGGTGCTGCTGACTGGTTTTCCGCCCTCTGATAGAATGGCTTCTCAGAATTTTTGAGTCCCTACTCTAGTTGTTTAATTCATGTGTTACATAAGGTGTCATTCAGTTTGGCAATACCCACACCACGTGATCAGTTTGGGTAATTAATGTAGGTTTTCCCTTTTATTGTTTTTACTTTTGGAATTAGAAATCAAAGGATGTAATTTATGTGAAAAGAAGCTCGTTTACGTATTTTATCTTTCCGTGCAGTACATGCAACACCACACTGGGAATCTCTGAGACAACCATTTCTAAAGCAGTTCTAGCCAATGAAAAGATACCAATCTTTTGTGGAATTCAAGTTGTATAACTAACTGGTCACGTGTTTTATTTCGTTAAGCCAGAATAATTGCCTTTGTTGCGGTTCGCAAAATCATTTATTTTGTTTTAGCTAAACCTTAAAGAATTTTTTTCCAATATCTTGGTAACGATAAATATTCCCATAATATCCTGCAAAATAATAACTGTAATATATACGAATTTAGTATCAGTTTGTTATGTAAAGAGAAATTTAATTCTACAGTCGCAAGTACATTTATTATTTTACGAAACTACATAGAATATAGTAATACTTTTATCATCTTAGGAACAAAGTCACGTTAAATTACATGTAGACTTAGTCGTTTCAAGGAAAAGCAGAGATTAGGACTACTTTAAATAATATGAAAACTGTTAACTGATATTTATAGGAAACACTTTCCATGTTTTCAATGAAAAATATTGTCAAAATAGGAAAAATAAGTACGCATTTTATGAATAATTAAACTAGAAAATTTCTTACTTTAATGACTTTTTTCATCACGCCATTATCTAACAGAAATCTTCCCTCTCGCTATCTTTTAATGTTCTGCCAGTTAAATCTTTCAGGTATTTTCTCCAGTAGCCAAAGAGTGTCATGCTTGACTTCTAGTGAAGATTGTTCTGCATTATCCAATCTAAATTTGAGTCATTAGTGGACTGATGTTTGGAACGGGTAGACTTCCTGTATAACTTAATGTTTTAGAAAATAATACTAATAAACATATGCAATTCCCAAATAACAACACACAAACACACAAGTATACTGGAAACACTGTCCAGAAATCAGTACATACTTCTCAAAAAGTCGATGTATTTTATATAAGCACGTTATGTTTAAGTTGTTCGTTTCACAAGATCACTGGATTCAAGGAAAACGCAGGATCACGCGTATTATACCTGATTATCAATTTCTTCTTTAATATCATGTTTATGAAGATTTATAACTGCGCACGAACCACATGATCACCGCTTCTGTCTGCTCAACAAGGTATGTTGAAACAAATGAGGTGGTGGTTTTTTAGGTCATTTTCTCTGAATTCAAGCCATACGTGTTCTATTATTATTGTTTCAACTGTGAATCATGGGTGGTCGCTGTTGTAATCAGTGACCTCTCGAAACTAACCTGTGCACATAAGTATTTCCGACGCGGTTGGAGGTGGCGGAGGCGGATGCGACGATGGACCTCCCTAGATGGGCAATAAAGTCGTTTAGAGTTACCGCGAACATTGTTAAGCCTTGTATATTTCTCGAAACAATTGAGATCAGAAAGCAACAGTTTACGAGACATAAAATTATTTTACTACTCACTTTGTCTTTACCATTTTGTGGGAAATCGCCGAAAATTAGATCCAGCGGGAGAAATATTAATATGAGTTTGTCAATATAAAAATTGGTGTCTATAAAACAAAATTTTGTCTGACTCACCGGGCGGCAGTGTACCGCAGTGATCCATGTAACAAAATCTATAGAGTTGATTAGCCTTCCCATATAATATCAAATAATGACTGTACAATTATTTATTGTCGTGCCCCCCAGTGGCACAGCGGTATTTAATACACATGTACAAACCTACAAGTAGTAGATTTTTGTATACTAATACACATGTACAAACCTACAAGTAGCAGACATTTGTATTCTAATCTACATATACAAGCCTACATCTGTTACAGATCGTTACTTGTGTGTATTTCAACACAATATAAAAACGTTGTTCGAGCGGGTATTGGAGAAACAGGTGGGTTTAATTTTCGAACAACGGAAGATCGACATGTTGATATAAAGATGCTTCAAAACTACATCTTCCACGTGCCGGTGTATGTGGGTGCAACAATACACATGCAGTGTACTAAGCTATTTGCGCTGTTTCAACCGCCGTGGGGATCGAACCACAATTTTAGCACTGTAAGCCCAGAAGTTTGCCGCGAAGCCACAGGAGGACACATAGAGAATTCAGTCTAAAACAGGTGAGGTTCTAGACCTTAAAATTGGGTGGTGGGGGCTAAAAATATGGGCTTTAGAATCGGTACTGGACTAAAAGAACAGCATGTTTTGGCCGCAGACTAAGCTATGTGTTTACCCAAACCAGCCATGATCTAAATTTTGTTGTAGTTTTAATCATTGTCGGTCTGTTTGTCGCTACTTGGTAATATAACAAATAATGGAGTAATCAAACGTCAAAAAATATTCATAATGGTCAATTTATTAAGAGTAAAAAAACACGAAAAGGGACGTTTTGTTTGGGGGGGGGGCACAATGAAAGGCAAAATCGTTATTATTGTTTACAGCAAACTAGTTTCAGTTACCATCATCAGGGCTAGTATCTATTGTGTTAGCTAATGATGGTAACTGTGTTACCGAAACCAGCCTGCTGTGACCAATAATAACGATTTTGCCTTTCATTTAACCATGAAACGTCGTTTTATTGCTCTTAACTTTATATCCACTCGGCAAGAAAGCGAAAACACAGCAAGTGATTTTTAAAACTATTATATAATTTAACGTCACAGTAAGTGTTGTAAACAGTGTTATATATATAACATTATATTTAGTATATATATAATTTGGTACATAAAAATTAAGCTAGGCTAGTACTCAGTGCTTCTTTTACAATCTTTAGCCCACTCTGCCTGTATGAGTTTTTTTATCCCTGGTTTTAATCATATCTGTAAAACCCTTATATTTTGCTCTTGTGCTTTCAAACACATTTATATCATCGGCACAGATCAAAAGACTTAGGCTTGGTTCTAATTGGTGCGTAAATTCAGGTAAAAAAAAGTACGAAAACGTAACTTTTAATATATAAATATATTTTTTATGTTAGCTTTTCCTTGGCATCTTCGTTTCCTTACTTCAGTGGAGCTGACGATAAAACCCAAGACGAAAAAGATTTACAACCCTAAAACCAATAATTCATTTCTTCGCTGATGATTTTCGAGGGATGTTCTGTAATCGACTCTAACATTTTAACAAAAAAAGAAAGCTATCGAATTAATTTCATTATACCTCTGGAACAGTCTAATTATCAAACTGATACATTAGCCTTGATTGCCGTGTCATATTATTGTCTCAAGGTCTAATTAGAGAGTTTTATTGTTGTGTGTTATTAAGGAATACCTGTACTGTTCCCATCACGGGAATCGAAACCCGGTTTCTAGCAGTGTAAGTCCGCAGACATATCACTGTACCACTGGGAGGAGCTAGTCAGACAATCGATTATCGATTAATATAGATTGCATATTGATGAAAGAAGTATATTTTATGACTCCAGGGGCGCTCGAGATCACGTGGGTCTCAACGTCACGTGACGAAGATAATTTAGGACTCCCTGGGGGGTCTCAAAGTCACGTGACGATGATATTTTAGGACTCCTTGAGTTTTATAAGTCGAGTCCCCCCCCCCCCCCCACCATTTCTGAAGGCATAGGCATAGCCCAGAAGTTATTGACACAAACAGAAAACTCACAGCTACATGAACACGTGAACACATCTTGATTCACAACCATTGTGTACACGGGGATGACAGGACGTCCGGATGGAAAATCCAAGCTGCTATAAGTCTGATATCAACAAAAGATAGAATGTTTTTGTGTTTTGACAGCTCTTTCATTAGATTAAGGAGGGGAGTGTTGTGTTTCTACATATCATTAATTTGCCTAAAGGGAGCGAAATATTACGAATTCAGGTGCGATTTCCCCGCACCCAGTAGCACAGCGGCAGGTCTGTAAGCTTATAATATTACAAAATCGGGTTTCGATACCCCTTGTTGGGCATGGTGTAGCTACCCCATGGTGTAGCTTTGCGCTCAACAACAAAACAAACAAATACATGATTGCCCCTAGTGTACAAAAAGTTTAACCGTCATCGAGTATAACCTGATGATGATCTACGCCCATAGGTCGAAACATCTTTAATTAAACATTAAAACATATTTCTAGTTTACAACTTTTTTTATTGACTCTATAGGGAGGGGAAGATTATGTTTTGACCTAACATAGTTTTAAAATGCGTTCTATCGTTGGGTGGGGTCTTTTGGATTATTTAGTAAAAATAATGTGAAATCCAGTGCACATAACGATTACGAATTTCTATATTTCTTCAATAATATTCTATACAGGCTACGTTCACTGGTAGACCTAACTTCACAAACAACGTTTCAATAAAAATTTCTAAAAAGTAATTATATTATGGTAACAAAATGTACTTTCATAATTGTTATGTTTGACAACTATTCTAGTGTCATGAAATACTCTTTCCATGTTCCTTTAGATATCACGCAAGAATAATATTTATTGTATTCAAATTTCCTGTTGGAAGACCACGTATAACCGCTCAAAAGAAGGACTTTTATGATTCTCTTACACAATAATAATGTGTCGTTGCGATTATTACGTATCTACAATAATATTACCAGTGTTTTTAGCAGATTATGGACGTTTTTAAACGTATTTAGCTGCTCCACTAGCCAACCCAGCACGATGTATTATTTGCTATCAATAGCTAGTACGCTGTATTATTTGTCGTCAATACCCAGTATGCTCCATCGTTTGTCATCAATAACCAGTTTGCTGTATATTTTGACATCACTACACAGTATAATGTATTTGTGTTATGAATAGCTGGTACGCCGAGTTTTTTGTCATCAATACCCAGTACGCTGTTGTTTTCATCAATACATCATGTATGACAATTGTGATCTGAGTTTAGAGTTGCTCAATTTAAGCATATTGATCCTGTCTAAGGATAAAGAAACGATGAAAGATTGTTTTATATTTCAAGGATATAAAAATAAACATATTCTAATTTGATGCTTGAAAATGTTACGACCAAAGATTTTGTAACACGAATTATGTCCCTGCAGTCATTTAATATACTGGGTTTCATATTACCTTCGATAGACGGCGCTGTTGAAGGAAATGATGCTCATCTGACCTGTACGATATTATTTGATATGATTAAAAATTATAAGGAAGTTTTATCGCTGGTTCAATACTCTGTAGAGTTTGCAGACGCACGTGACTTGAGGAACGTACCTACTTCGCTACTTCTTGTTTAAGCAGATGTCAAAATGCTGTCCGACTTAACTGTAACCTAACCCTAATTAAGCAGTTTAGAAATGGCTATAAGTGCCCTCTACTTTCAGTGGGAAGGAAAATATCAGCACTAAAATATAAAATTTAATTGCCGTAATAAAATATCTTATATTATTTTCATTAAATATCTTCGTTGGTTTGTTTCACCAACGCCGTTTTATAACCCCAGAAAGAATTGTTTTACGACGCCAAAATTCGGAATTCGATACCCATGGTGGGCAGAACTGAGATAGCCTATTGTGTATCTTTACGTTTAACAACAACAAAACCAAATTAAGAATTGTTGTATTTGCTATGTTGTCTGTAGATTTAAGGACTAAATACCGTGTGTTTGTATTTGTTATGTTGTCTGTAGATTTAAGGACTAAATACCGTGTGTTATTTTAATACGTGACTTGATGTGCTCAGTAATTGATTTTTTTTTGAAGATATGAAACCAATTTATACACTTTCCGAACTGAAATCCCATTTTACGGTAAAAGTTGTAGTGACGACAAACTTGAAATATTTTTGTTGCTGTTGTTCTAAACATTCTTTGCAAAGACACAGAACGTATGTGTACTCCTTTATAAAGGAGTAAGTTTGTTTATACTTCTAACCACAAAGAATACTACATTTTCTGCTTGTTTGTTTGTAATTATGCACAAAGCTACACAATGGGCTATCTGTGCTCTGCCCACCACGGGTATCGAAACCCGGTTTCTAGCGTTGTAAATTCTAGCGCAGACAGTAGATTTTTGTATAAACTTGTAGGTTTGTACATGTGTATTAGTGTACAAAAATCTACTACTTGTAGGTTTGTACATGTGTATTAGTATACAAAAATCTACTACTTGTAGGTTTGTACATGTGTATTAGTATACAAAAATCTACTACTTGTAGGTTTGTACATGTGTATTAG
>NW_013666079.1:123939-165866 GCF_000517525.1 Limulus polyphemus
CCTCTAGTCTTACACTGCTAAATTAGGGACGGCTAGCGAAGATAGCCCTCTTGTAGCTTTGCGCGAAATTCAAAACAAACAGACAAAGTGTTTTTTTAAAGTGTCATCACACATGTTCAAGTTTGTGAAAAGTTTATATTTTTAGAGATTGAATAAGGTCTGTTTTAAAAGTGATCATCACCGACATATCATGCCAAAACTTATGAAATGTGGCATATTTTACTGAACACTGACATAGAAAAATTGTATATCTTACAGATTAAAAAAAATGTTTTTAGATTGGTCATTATTAGTATTTTCTAAACTGATCAAGTTAAACGTAAGCACTGTTTTCAAATTTTCACGATTTCTTTACACGTTTGAGTTTCTACGGAGAATTCAGCAAGAGAAGAAAAAATTACACGTGGAGAAGTAGAATCATAATCTTGATTTTTGCTCATTTTAACTTATCTCCAAGATAATCTTTAACATTTTTAATGGTATTTGATACAATCTAATAAGAATGAATGACTTAATACGACTGCTCATAAAATAATAAGAATCCCAAATATCATACGAAGGAATGACTTTTATTATGCACTTTTTAGAGTCGCTAATGAGTGAACTAGTAAGAGTTTTCTCTCCATAAGACTGTAAAGAGAAAAACAATTCGATTATTCCGCTATCATGTAAAGAATAGAAACTTAAATATCGCTACCCGCCGATTAAGAGTGAGCAATGTCTATTCTATTCATCAACCCCTCCAACTTTCGTGTTTTCTAAATAATCAAGTATTTCCTGGAAATCTAGACAGCTACTTATTCATTGCGAAGACTGATTGCTCACCAGTTGGAACCGCTTGCTGAGCTAGGCCTAAGATACTTCAGTAACACCCTCTTGTTTGTGGGCAAACAACAAAACCACATCATGCTTGAATGACGCTCTCAACGAGATTATAATCCTCGACTAGGGGTTCCTGACATCGCATTCGGCTTCACCTTCTTTAAACGAACTCTTAAGCTGAAGCCAGTCATTTTAGCTAGTTTGCCAGTAGGAGGCGCTATTTGTCCATTCTTCTGTACGATATCAGCTTGTTTGTTAAAATAAAATCCATGCTCTGCTATTCATAGGATTACATGCAGTTTCTTTTACCATTTCAGAAAGCTTAAAATAACTACAGGGGCAACTTATGAAGGCTTACAACTGGCTTCAGATGTGCTGGTTTGTAAAATGAATGTTCACACGTGGGCCAAGAACATCAGGCCTTACAGTACTGCTTATACTTTATGAATCCTACAGACTTGCCAAAGCAACCTTCCTCATCACAAATACACAAAAATAACAAAAAACCACAGCATTACTGAAATATCATGTCAACTTAACTTTCATGGTTTAGAGAGGTATCCGAAAAATATGTTGAATGACAATAATATTTTACCCACCGGTGGTGTGATTATCTTCCTGTATAGATTATATCCACATTGACACATCAAAAAATATCATGATGTAGTTTTATAGTTTAGTTACCCTATGAAAGGAAGTATACATTGTAGTATGTACCAGCTACTAATCTACTAGGTAAACCACAACAGTTTTAAAAAAGTTCGTAGCATTACATGGCCGTATTTTTTAAGAAAGTTATCTTGCATTATTGTAACCAAAGTTATATTCTTTGAAATGCTGACCTCTTGGAAGCGGGGATTTACTGCAATCATACAGACGAGATATGATCGGTCAGCGAAGCTATACCAAGGACAATTTGAGAGTTTTGTGATATTCTTAATATCATACCTACTCCTTCTATAACGTTTATCCTTTAAAATATCACAATTCTAAAGGAGAACGTTTCTGTCTACGTTCAGTATAGGTATAGTTCCAGTCCAGTAAAAACCCCTGAGAATCTTTATACAGATAAGTGGAGAAAAGCTTCTTAATTATTGTCTAAGGGTAGTTATAATAACATTAAAAGACAACAAGTTTCGCTCCATCTAGTCTGTCCTCTCAACTAAAATAAACGAACTAAATAATTAAAAACTAAAAAAGTATTCAGTATTTATTAAGTTTTTTTTAAACTTTCTTAAATTAACTACATCCACCCCATCCGAAACAACTCTTTCCAAAGGGCTATCGCCCTGTTAGAAATATAAAAGTGTGTCAATTGAAGATGACTCCTAACCTGCCAAAACTTAATATTTTTATTCCCTAGTCTTACCATTCTCATCATTAAATACGCAAAAAGATGATGCATCAACACTATCAATTCCCTTAACAATCTTAAACACCTCAGTAATATCCCCTCTAACTTTTCTTTTTTCTATATAAAACAATTTCAGAGATCTTTAGCTATACTCGTATGGAAACCTCTTTATCACATGTATGAATCTAGTAGTCCTCCTCTGGGTTCTTTTGAACAATTCAATGTTCTTTCTCAGGTAAGGAACCAGAGACTGAATAAATTATTCCAAACGTGACCTAACAAATTACATTATAACCTCTCCAGACTTGAATTCAATATTTCTTTACATACAACCTAAAATAATATTTGTCCTGCCACTAGAAACAGAATATTGCTTAGATGGCTTAAGAGTCTGATCAACCAGTATTTTTCTTCTACAACATTTTAATGTTATTCCCATCAAAACTGTACTCATAATTCAAATTGTGATATTCCACATGCATTGCCACGCATTTACTATGATTAAAAGCTATCTGTCATTTATTTGCCAAATTCACCAAATGATTTAAATTCTTTTGTAAAGCAGTAACATCCTCCTCACAGCCAGCAACGCAAAAACTTTAATTTCATAAGCAAATTTAAATAATTTATTGCCCAATTCCTTCATCTATGTCATTATGTAAATCAAAAAGAGAGCAAAGGTCGTAACTCTAAGCCCCGAGGTACTCCACTCATGATATTAATCAGGTTTGACTGTACTCCATTTATAACAGTCCTCAACTTTCCTCCATCTAGCCAGTTTTCTATCCAATGAGCTAATCTTTCCCCCACAACTACAGAGATTGTTTTTTTTTAATAAGTCTTTTGTGTGGCAGCTTGATAAATGCTTTCTGATAATCCAGACACACCAAATTCACAGCCGTAGCCTCATATACACAAGCAGTCAAAGAATGTCAAACGGCTAGTAAAACAAGATTTTCCCTTGTGAACCCATGTTGGCTTTCTACCAACGGGCCCGGCATGGCTAGGTGTTTAAGGCGCTTGACTCGCAATCTGAGGGTCGCGAGTTCAAATCCCCATCCCACTAAACATGCTTGTCCTTTCAGCTGTTTGGGCCTTATAATGTGTCCGTTAGTCCCACTATTCGTTGATAAAAGAGTAGCCCAAAAGTTGGCGGTGGGTAGTGATGATTAGCTGCCTTCCCTCTAATCTTTCACTGCTAAATTAGGGACGGCTAGCGCAGATAGCTCTCGTGTAGCTTTGCGCGAAATTTAAAACAAAAAAAAAACATTCTACCAACGTTAGAAAATGACATAAACTCCGAAATTCACAGACAACCAAGTGAGTTTCTTAGTCCAACCAACTGAAAACTAGTCTCTGTATCTGAGATCAGGTTCAGTTTTGTTCCACTTTTAGTCAAGCATCGTTCTATAATAGTTTTAGTACAGCCAAATAGAGAATAATTTCCAGTGTGTTGTTGTAGTCCAATAATGTTTTGTGCCTTCATATAAGGTCTGTATCCTGTAAAAATTAATTAAAGTTGCCAGATGTAGGTAGGGATTTTACAGCCAGGTAGTATGAAACTGATTAAGAAACAAAAAATTCCCTGTAATGTTCAGTGAATAAAGTTTGGTTGACTGTGAATGTCTGAGTTTGTGTCATTTTCTGAATGGCCAGGTGGTTAGGGCGCTCGACTCGCAATCTGAGGGTCGTGAATTCGAATCCCCATCACACCAAACATGCTCGCCCTTTCAGCCGTGGGCGCGTTATAATGTGACGGTCAATCCCACTATTCGTTGGTAAAAGAGTAGCCCAAGAGTTGGCGGTAGGTGGTGATGACTAGCTGCCTTCCCTCTAGTCTTACACTGCTAACTTATGGACGGCTAGCGTAGATAGCTCTCGTGTAGCTTTGCGCGAAATTCAAAACAAACAAACAAACATTTTCCGATGCATAACTATAATATCTCTTCTAGCATGGTCGTTTTGGGTCTGTAGCTGATGGACGAGAACTGCTTTGTAACAGTATGTTAGGGAAAATCATATATCGTGTAAAGCGTAACCCAATAAAAGTGTCACTCACTATTCTAACAGACAGATAGCTGGATATTTTTCAAACAAGTATCACAGTCTTTGATCTGTAAGCCTTTAACTACCTGAATAAGGTATCACGCCACTGAGAAGCCACAATCAGGAAAATGTGGCCATTATATGTTACTGCAGCTGTTTAGGCAATGATCGAAAAACGAAGGAAAAACAAGTTTGATAAAAATCATTTCCAGTTTTTCAATATTAATAAATAAACTTGATTTAATGATGTCGAATTATTTACTTTCACAATGCTTATCAAATACCGGAAATCAACTAGACAAACTATGAAATACCGGATGTTTGATGAAAAAGATTAAATTTCGATTCAAATTTTTTTTTTCAAACTTCTTGAAGCGAACGATTACTTTTTTTGTATTTAAGCTACTCTTTATACAGCATTTCTTTGAGGTAAAATGCTACAACACTTTGTAATTTATCCTAAATCCGAGAATTAGAAACCCTTAATTGACTGGTAATTAATTATCGCTTTAAAGAAACGACACTGTAAAGTTATAATTCTTATCCGGAAAAAAAATGACATTTTTCTGACTGATAGGAAATCTCGAAATAATAATAATTATTTTTTTATTAAGTTTGCAATGGAAACAGTAGTTGTACTTCACTCTCTTGGATTCAATAACACCCAAGATATAATCAATTAAGAGACCAAGTCCCCCTTGCAATAACATTGTAACTAGTTTAGAAACTGTGCAGTTCGTGTTTGTTTAGCCTAAGCAACCATAAAATAGCCTATATACCTCCTGCTTGGCTGTAGCTTATAATCACTGTTGTTCCTGAAACTCAAAGCTCCCGGCCACCCACACAGCTACTTTAGTTCCTGTGGATAGCTGCACGTTTCCTGACCCCCCTGTGACAAGCGGGAAAAGCCCACTAAACCTCCATTGTAAGTTGTCTGAAATCTATAGCTTTCCATGCAGTCCCCTCACGGACAATTGGGAATTTAAAGAATTACTGTTGGTTGATATCGCGTCCGATTTTATCAAGTTTTGTTCACTAACGTTTCTTTAAGCAAGGATTGCTTTATTGCAATTTGATTTGGTGAAACTGACATTGAAGTAAAGCAAGGTGTATTTTTATACCCTTAACTCATCAGATTTTTTATTTCTACCTTTAAATGTGGTCTTTTTGTCGGATTTGATATGTAGTGATAGTAAAAATCTAAATATTTACTTGAAAGACATAGACAATTTGTACAGTGCTGTTAAGAGAAAACTTATGAAAATACACTTTAATCAACTTCAAATATTTGCATTAGAATGGAGAAGACAGTTATTGATGCAAGCGTAAATACACACACACACACACACTCACGTATGCACATATATATATATTTAAATTAGATTTATTAAGATTTGCCCCGTTGGATCACGCAAAACTACTCGAAGGCCATCTTCTCTAGCCGTTTCTAATTTAGAAGTTATAGACTAGATGGAATGCAACTACTCAACGTTACCCATCAATAATTTTGGGCTACTCCTTTTCCCCCCAAGAAAGTGAGATTGACCGTCACATTACAACATCCCAAGGATGAAAGAGCGAGTACGTTCGGTGATGGAATTAGAACCCAAGCCTCGCAGATTTCCAATCGAGTGTTTTAACCACCAGGCCATGCCAGGTCGCCAGAACAGCGATAGAATATTGTATCATTTTTGGTTTAACAACAGGAACAACAACTAAGCCGAAAATTTTAGTAGCATATTTTTGTATCCAAGAAAAAATAAGTACAGAAAAGAAAGCTGGGGATGGTAATCATCCTTTGAAGTTAAAAATTTTGAAGAAAGAACTAATATCAAGCGGGACTCGAAACGCCAATTTCGTGTGTCAGTAAAGTGTTTTAGTTAACTAAGCGTAAGCTCTCAAATACCGCCGATCTCAATTTTCTGAGCCCTCCCCTCAGTAGAACAGCGGTATTTCTGCGGACTTACAACGCTAGAAACGGGGTTTCAATGCCCGTAGTAGGCAGAGCACAGATAGCCCATCGTGTAACTTTGATCCTAACTACAAACAAACAGTTTCTGATTATTGTTTATTGAGGATGGATTTCGGCAGAGTACTTAAATTACATCAGTCGGATTCTACAATACAGAATCTGTGTATTATTATCTTTTAGAAATACCGGTTTTAAATTTTCTAACCTTAAAAATATTAAGGTTCGTACATTTGTGATGTTTGCTTAGTTGTCTAAATCATTTCTCGATTACCAGAGTCATAAAGTCGAGTCACCCCGATCATAATTTTCTACGTTCTCAGAAAAACAAAACAAAATATATATAAAAAAAACATTGGGTGATGTCTAACCCGAAACTTAAATTCTTGGTAGATCAATAATAGATTAACAATAAAATCAAATACAAAACTAAACAAAATAGGTAGAACAACCTACGAGACAAAAACAAATTTCTGATGAGACTCGAATGCTGTTTTCAGTCTTTTTTTTTCTCTCTCCTGAAAGATAGGTTGGTGTTAATATCTCTGAATACAGTAATGCGATTCCATGATGCAGGAGTTAAGTCGTAACGTAGTCATGAGGTGTCGCTAGTGTTGCGATTTATAAAAAGATTGTTTGTTTGTAATTAAGCATAAAGCTACACAATGGGCTATCTGTGCTCTGCCCACCACGGGTATCGAAACCCGGATTCTAGCGTTGTAAGTCCGCAGACATATCGCTGTGCCACTGGGGGGCGTTATAAAAAGACTAAAAACAAAGAGCTATTTTAATAGTTTTCATATTCCATTATTTATATAAAGACGCTTTATTGGTTTCAAATTTTAACGTCCTTTGCATGTTTTTACACATTCGATGACTTGAGATTTAAATACTTTCTAAGATTCTTGACTTTTTTATAACCTACGTGATGAAATTTCAGACTATATTGTTTAAAGAAACGGGAAATTAAGAGGTATAAGACTCTTAATTCTTTCTAGCTAAAAACTTTACACTAAGTTCTTTTTTTTTTCGTACGTTCTAATCACTTTCCAATGATTTCTACATATTAAAGTACAGTATTTTGTTAACAAAGTGTTATTTAAAATAAAAAATAAAATCTGCCAGGAACAAAATCTGAACTGTCTAAGCACCCTAGGTGAAATAAAAGCAAAAGGTTTAAAAATAATTCACAAGGAACCAATGAGTTCAATTTGCTTAACAAGAAGGTAAAATTAGCTTCTAATATGCGCAGTAAGTTGTTGTTATGCCTAAGTTTCAGTGCCCCGCTAACAAAACACAAAATGTAAACCCAATTCACGTTAAATGAAAGGTTACTAACAAAATATAGATTCAAAACTTTATTTCTTGGTTCAAGATTTTCAAGAAGGTTTCATTTTTGATAGGCTCAGAGATGATTTTAAAATGAAACTGATCAACTACAGAAGTTTGATTATATATTATTTCTCAACTAAACTTATTTTTCAAACAGTGCATTTTGACTTTTTTAACAAGGTAATTTTCTCCAAACTGGATGTTTAATCCTGTTTAATCTTTATCTTGTTCTTCTTTAAATTACCTACACTTATATATTTACAGGGTTTCTCCTTTTATAACTTAGATCTGTTTGGATGTCAAATCTTTATATGACTACCCCTTGACTCTTGCTCGGCCTGTGTTGTACAAGTAAAACATTTTCATCAGATATGAATGATCTTCAACGTCGTCTAAACTCAAACTCACAACCACCAAGAAGCTTCAACATACAATACTTTAAAAGTTACGGTTTAAAGCTAAAAACTGGCGAAATATTGGAAAACCATTAAGCCTAAAATTTGTTATAAAAACAAGTTAACTGTAGATATTTTTGTTTGTTCACATTCCTCTTAATTTGTTCATTGTGCCATTGTGATTAATAATAATAAGAGGTGTATAAAAAATAACATTCAAAATCTATCTTTTGTCTCGCAAATGGAATGTTATTCTTATACACTTCTGATTGCAAGCCACAATAGACAAATTAAGGGGAATGAGGGAATATATTTCTGCAGTTAACTATTTTTTATAATATACGATACTCTTTTACTGAACTTTAGATACAAAAAAAAAGAAACTAAAAAGGAAGCCGAGAATAATTATCTAGTAACAAGTGTTGTTGAGACTAAATTGATACACCTCTCGATCAAAAATTTGTGTTAAAATCCCGAAATAATAACTTAATTGTTTACTTTAAGCCCAAATTTACACAATGGACTACCTGCGCTCTGTCTATTGCGGGGAGCCGAACACCGGATTTTGCGTCCGTAAACTTATCGTTGACTTATCGGCTGACGACCTAATTATGGAATAGCAATAATGAATATATCATCTAATAATTTTGTGTATAATTAAATTTAAGTTATTGCCGTTTATTTACCATTATATTTCCGGTTAGATTTTCATATAAACCAAGGAAATGATCTGAAGGACACATGACGCATCTGTTATTGACAACTGAAGACATATTCTGAATGTTTTATGGAAACTGAAGAAATAGTGTTTGACGCCGATAAGTCTCAAGCTATTACAGTAGTATAAAGGAATTCTGTTCAACATGTTCGTATTTCCTGTGTTCTTCTGATGATCAATTAAATCTCAACCTTAGACCTTTGAACATTGCAAGCACGTTAATTGAAATCAATACCTATTGAAAGACGGATAGGTCGGCAGTTCAGGGAAACTGACAAGACAGAAATCACGTCTGTCTTGGGGCCGTCTCAAGATTAAATATGTACCAAAATTTGACCTCTTTTAATTATGTTCCATAATATCACATATTATGACACTTTTTTTAGAAACATGTAATGTATGTAATCATAAAATATAAACATGTTTATTTAACTTTAAAAATATTTTTTGGAAGCCCCTTACTGTGATTACGAAAGTAAATGAGAAAGAAAACCTTTTCATAAACCACAAGAGTTAAAAATTTAATGGCAACTGTTCTAAGTCTTTACGACTAAACATTGGGGACAAAAAAAGCCATTTCGAAGAAGTATCGGAATACTAAAGATTATTACCCCTAAAACATGGTCAGTATAATATCTGATTCATATAAGAAGAAGAACCAGCCCTGTTCTATTTCTAAACTGATTCACGTGCATTATTATATTTAAAGATTACTAAAATTCTGATTTGGTGCCATGTTTTCCTGATTTAAAAAAAAAGAAATAGGTTACACGTTTGTTTGTAATTAAGCACAAAGCTACACAAAGGGCTGTCTGTGCTCTGTCCACTACGAGTATCGAAACCCGGTTTCTAGCGTTATAAGTCCGCAAACATACCGCAGTAACACTGGGGGGGGGCATAAAATAGCTACAGCACTGCGCCTTATTATTCTTTTAGCCTATTGTTTTATATCTTTAATTGTAAGGTATAATCTTTTTGTTTCTCGGTTGTCTCAGAAGACAATGCAGTTAACAACGCTTATTTTGTTTTTTAAAAGGGTAGAATGGAAACTGCCTTTACTGAACTTTTTCTTTGTTGTTAAAACAATTAAGAATCCCTAACCAAACTTTATTTTATAATCTTTTTTCTATGAAAGATGGAATGACATGTTTGACAAGCCGTAGAGGAATTTGATTTCAAAAGAACATGTCAAAAAATAGAGTAAATTGTTTATATATAATTCTGGGATGCGTTTCTGCAAAAATACACGAAGAATAAAATATTTGAGAATTTAAAATAGAAGGAAATGAGAGTTTTCTGCGGTCTCTGAAATGTAAAAGAAAATAAATGAAAAAAGACTTGCTGTTTTTATTATCTTTGAAAATCATTTCATCTCAAAGCAACTCGAGAATGGAATTGCCTGTTTCTTGCCAAAGCAACTCAAGAATGGAATCACCTGTTTCTTGCCAAAGCAACTCAAGAATGCAATTGCCTGTTTCTTGCCAAAGCAACTCAAGAATGGAATCGCCTGTTTCTTGCCAAAGCAACTCAAGAATGGAATCACCCGTTTCTTGCCAAAACAACTCAAGAATGGAAACACCTGTTTCTTGCCAAAGCAACTCAAGAATTGAATCACCTGTTTCTTGCCAAAGCAACTGAAGAATAGAATCACCTGTTTCTTGGCCCCCCAGTGGCACAGCGGTATGTCTGCGGACTTACAACTCTAGATATCGGGTTTCGATACCCGTGGTGGGCAGAGCACAGATAGCCCTTGTGTAGCTTTGTGCATAATTAAAGAAAGAAAAGAAAAGAAATCCTGTTTCTTGCCAAAGTAACCCATGAACTTTTTCGCCAAAGTAATCCAAGAAATGAAATAAACGGTAGTTAATACTAGTATTTTCGAGAATCTGTTTCTTGTTAACGTAATCCAACAAAAGAAAAAAAAAGACGGTAGATGATCCCAGTCTCCTCAAAAATGTGGTTTTTATCAAAGTAGCTCAATAACAACAACAAAAAAAATAACAAAAATAAAACGGTAGTCGATCCCAGTCTCCTCAAAAATGTGGTTTTTATCAAAGTAGCTCAAGAACAACAACAACAACAAAAAATAACAAAAATAAAACGGTAGTCGATCCCAGTCTCCTCAAAAATGTGTTGCTTGTCACAGTAGCCCCAAAACAGAAAATAACGGTAATGTGTATCGGAAGGTCCAAGATTCACGCTCCGATGCTGCTGAACATGATAAGCATTTTCTATTGTGGATGCGTTATGCAAGTGGCAGTCAGTCCGATTGTGTGTTTTAAAGATGCACTAAGGCATTGTGGCGGCGGGTCTGACTGGTTGACTGCGTTTCTCATAGTAGGTAGCTAAAACTTAGGGACGATCATATTTGAATGCTAGGTGTCTCTGACCTGACCATTTACTCCACATGCGCTGAAGATACCTTTCAGATTCAATATGTCACATATATATATATCCCAATATGTGCTGAAAACATTGATTTTAAACTCATAATCAGCTTCAGAGAAGTGTTATATTGATGTAAAATTAACTCTTTGTGCGTTGAACACAATATATTATTCTCAGGCACTTCTGATAATTCTGATAATAAAGTAAACAACATGGGCAATGTCCAGAAATGTGTTACCAAACACAGAAGTGTTATAGATTCTTTTCCCTCAAAGTTGTGACATTGTTTTTAAGACATTTCAGATAACAGGAGACACGGTGCTTTCCTCTTTTGTGTTGTATGAGAAATATTAGTGTATCATTACTGAACCGGCTTGAAACGGGAAAACAAACGAAGAAACGAGGCCCCAATGCATGATGGTATATGAATGGTTGTCAAACTTAAGAGTTAAGTTCCATATCACCTTGTCAAAGCTCTAATCATATACAGCAAATTACCATCAATCTTCTGATCCTTAACTGCATTCAGTATAGTCTTCGAGTTGTTACATGTTGTGTAACCTGTACATACTGGACAATAAGCCCATTATATATAGCTACCAAATCAGGAAAAGAAGCGTTCGGCACCCCTATGATTGGCGTGCATGATATGACCTCTGTCCTCTGGTATCTTTTTTACCCCTCCTTGCCCATTTTATCCGTTTTGACACCTTGATTTGAACTCTGTTCAAGTAAAGATCAAGAGTTATTTGTTGTCTGAAGAGAAGAAAGTCATGAAACTTACGTTCATTTATTAAAATACCATACTACCATCTTCATCTTCTATAGGTTGTGGTTGCTTTGAAATGTCTTAACGTTACTTCTGGACTTTAGTATAGAAAGTCATGAAACTTACGTTCATTTATTAAAATACCATACTACCATCTTCATCTTCTATAGGTTGTGGTTGCTTTGAAATGTCTTAACGTTACTTCTGGACTTTAGTATAGAGCAAAACAAGTTTCACCGAGGTTATTATTAAAAGAAACAATTCAGAAAAGTGTTTGGAACATCTCATTCCACTGTCTTTAATTGAATCTAGACAAAACTTCTTTCTTTGTGCTCATCATACACGTCTTACGTTTATGTAGATAATTTTGAAATCGCATGCGTACATTTTTTTTATGTTTCTAAGAAAAAAAAAGGTCATTCAGCTTTAGACATTAAACGTGAATTTCAGAATTTGTTAGCAGGTCAAGGATGACATACCTTTCTCGAGAATGTAAACATCTTTGATTTTACATTAAATATGCACTTCATACTTCTCACGTTGTTTCATTGCCTACAACATAAGCTCTTAGATGTGCAAGTCTCTCTGTTTTTGTTGTTGTATCTTTATACATCTTTACCTATAAAACAAGCTCTTGGATGTGTAAATATCCCTGTTTTTGTTGTTGTATCTTTATACATCTTTACCTGTAAAACAAGCTCTTAGATATGCAAGTCTCCCTGTTTTTGTTGTTGTATCTTTATACATCTTTACCTATAAAACAAGCTCTTGGATGTGTAAATCTTTTCTGTTTCTTTGATGCAATCTTATCCCTCACAAATTTTACTAGACTGCAACACGAGCTCCTGAATTTATAAACCCTCCTGTTTCTGCAGCCTTATTCTTCGCGATGTTTACTAGATTACAACACGAGCTTCTGAATATATAAATCCTCCTGTTTTTCTGTTGCAGCCTTATCCCTCGCGATGTTTACAAGACTTCAACATAAGCTCTTGGATTTTTAAAACTCCCTGTTCTTGTTTCTTTTTTTGTTGTTTTTGTCTTGTAAGCTTTCCCTCTCTATGTTACATTACTTGAACAAGAATTATTGGAAATGTTCATGGTGTCTAGTTTTTCAATCACAAGGAGTTGGATGTTCCTTAGCATTTTTCACAGTATTTACGACAGTGGAATTTTTCCTTTGATTTTTTTTATATTGAAAGACACGATAGCAAGAAGTGATGACATTTCACCTCAAACATAAAATAATGGAAATTAAAAAGTGGTTTAAGTGATATTTTCTGAGAGGTGGCAGATAAATGTTTTATTGAAATCAATTAGGATGTGTATTTGACATCTATATTATCCCATTTTTATACTTTCACTAACCTGCAGTAAAACCAATATTTCCACCTCTATTCTCAGAGCAACTGCTACTTGTTATGATCATTTCTCGCATAAATTAACTCATCTCTTTGTAAGAATGTAATTATAGTTTCATTCTTTTATAACTTTTGGCATTACGTTACATGTGTTATTTCAATGTCAGAAGTATACCTTCTTTCAAGACATTTTGATTTCTCAGTCTTATATTTCTCTGGAAACTTGGATACCTGCTATGGACAAGCTGAAAGCTGTCTTAAGGCTCCATATATTATGGTGGATGCCAGTCACCCACTATTTTAACATCGCCTGGGTCATTTCTATCTGTAACAATATTCCCCCTTTGTACAACTGTGGCGGGGAGATAGGGAGTTGTATAACTGCCTGTATCCCTTACCAAGGTTGATTAAGCCGTGAATCTCTGGATTTGTTGATCGACGTTGTGTTCGTTTCGGGTTTTGAGTAAGTCATGTTTTTTTATTTTGTTTCCTAAACTTAATTAAGTTCTGTTTTCTTCTTGTTTAATTTCTGTTATTAGTCAGCTTATTTTAATTTCCTATTCAGTTCATGTACTATAGGTGCATTTTAAGTTGATGTTTTATGTATTATAAAGACATTTTTTGAAGAACATTTGTCAATTACACCTTTCAGTTAGTTTTTATACCAACTAAATCAAATATCCTTTTATTATTTTGAGGATTTTAACTACCTGTGCGCTAATTATTCTTAATTAAAAATACCAAAACTATTGCAATTCTTAATTATCTTCTTGTGTATGTCTTTGTTACAACTCATTATAAATGTAAAGTATGTATGACACGCATGAATCAATTTACAGTGCCCTTGAGCTTCCAAACTTTCAGCACCGAGTATGAATGTAATTGAAGCTGCCAAGATTAAAGTCAACAAACAATCTGTGGATTCGTCTAGCGGAAAAGATGGAGGATACATGACAACATGATAATACAGCAGACATGAATACCAAATAACCTGCGGTATTGTTTAGTAGCCTAAGATCGAAAACCTCGTGGAAACAAGTGTCTCACTTCAAACATTGTTACTTTATTTTACATATTTCTCCTTCAATTCGGTTTCGATATTCATCTTTATTTGTGATAACTCGGTTTTTGTTTTGTTTTTGAGTGGCCAAAATAAAGACAGGTGTTATATATTTTTCTGATCCCAAGTGTTACAGCGGTATGTCTGCGGAATAAGCACAGATATCCCATTTTGTAGTTTTGTGCTTAAACTACAAACAAACAATATGTTTTTTCTTTCTCATTCACGACAAAATGAAATGAAATTGAGTTGCGTTTTGTCACAGTGTATGTTAAAAAAAGCAATACAACGTGAATAACTCCTCTATATGAATGTTTTAAAGAGTATTATCAAAAAAGAAGGAGACTTAGAATAATGAATAACACACAATGTTTATATGAATGCATAATCAAAAACATTTTTATTTGTGACCAATCCATATCTAAAGTCTCCAAAAAAGTTCACTATGTCTTTCAACGTTACAACGCCATTATCAGGGGTGAATTGTTATACATGATAATGTAATATTTGTACCTTTAACCAGATCATGTGACCTGTGTATTGGTTACAATTCCAACATTACTTTTAGAGGTAACGCTATAAATAAATAAGACACTATAATGAATTCAGGAACTTGACTATGATATGATTTTAGACTATTCACTCTCTGGGGAGTTACATGAGTACCTTTCTTTAATTCATTTAAAATATTTCTTCTTATACTTTCAAATGTTTTAGTAGGATCTTTGTTTAATTTTAAATAATTATCTTCATTGTATAAATGAGTATAAAACCACAAATCCTTTACTTTTATCGGGTTATTTAACTATAATGTTGGTGTTACTTTTTAATTTATACAGAGCTTTCGGCTCCTGAAAAGACAAATTAGGTTTCATTGTGTAATTATGAAATTTACCTAAGATTCTCGATACTTTTTTAGAAAGTTATGCCATGGCGTCTTCTGTTATGTTTTGTCTTTTTACTGCTGGTGTCTTAGGATGATCAAGCAATGGGTTAACAGACGGTTGACGTTCTCCTCTTTGTTCTGATGGATCTCCACTACTTCCATCCTGGTTTTGTAAAGAATGCTTTTCTCGTTGTCGTATTTTGTGGAAAGTTTGCAGTAACGATGATAAAATATGTAATTTTTTATCATCATCTAGTCTAGTTAGAACTGTAAAATTCGGTCCTCAACTGAGTAACGATTTAGTTGCATCATCCAACTTAGTGGCATCTTTTACGGTTATTATATTACTTTCTTTGAGAGTTTCACATTCCTTCTCTTTCTGTTGTACGCCATCGTAGCAAAGACACTACTATAGTTTACTGCATCCACATCTTTATTTCTTTGTGTATTACCGAAATGTCTACCAATTGTGAGGCCTAGTATTTAGCCTACCTGACTGTGAATCCGATGGTAAATGGTTTACGTCTCTTTCGCCCAAGTTTGTGTCCTTACTTTATGGCGGTGTGTGCGTTATAAGAGTGACGGCCGAATCCTGTAATTGCATTAGAGTAGCTCAATAATTGGCGGTGGGTGTTGTTGACTTGCTGTCTTCCCTCTAGTCTATCAGTTCAAAATTAGGCACACCTCGTGAAGTTAACCCTTATGTAACTTTGTGCGAATATTAGAAACAAAGAAACAAACTAAAATATCTTTATTTACGTTTTTATATGAAATCAATCACATTTAAATAAAGAAATCTTCCTTGCAATAGAAAAAAAAATCGAAATGGTGTATTTAAGTGTTTTACACTCCCAAAAAAAGAAACCTATCATTCTATAGGTATTTGAAGAACTTGTAGCATTCCACCACAATTTAATTCTTCGTATTGTTAGCCGACACTGGGTAGCTCTAATTGAATAGAGTCGTTTAAACATTTGTCTAACAACAAGTAAAAGCTTGGAATGGTCTAAATAATAATAATAACAATAAAAGCTCATCGAAGGAAATATCACTTTTCGTTTTATGAATTTCTAGAAATATAGATCGTTTTGCCTTCGTTTCGGTATGTCGGTATTCTTAAAGGCATTTCTGTAGTATGAGTTAACGTTATTTTTTTAGTAAGCCTAAACTTTCTTTTTTTATCTGTCGGACATCCTGCAACATTAATCTATAATCTATTAATTACGTGTATTTGTTAAAATTGATGTATATATATATGTATATATAAACTATTTATCCTACATCTCTGAGTCTATACGTAAATGTACATAAAGCTATAATTAAGTTTTAAATTTGATTAAGTCCGTGTTTCTGAAAAGACGGCTAAGCCTGAAACGGGAGATAAGGGTTAAGTAACTGGTCTCACAGAAAATGAAGTACTTTACTTTAACATCGCGGCCCGGCATGACCAGGTGGTTAGAGAGCTCGACTCGCAATATGCGGGTCGAGGGTTCAAATCCCCGTCCCTGCCAACATGCTCGCCCTTTCAGACGTGGGTGCGTTTTAATGTCATGGCCAATCCCACTATTAGTTGGTAAAAGAGTAGCCCAAGAGTTGGCGGTGGGTGGTGATAACTAGCTGCCTTCCCTTTAGTCTTATACTGCTAAACTAGGGAAAGCTAGCGCATATAGCCTTCGTGTAGGTTTGCGCAAAATTAAAAAAACAAAAACAAAACTTTAACATCGTATAGTGTTTCATTCATCAGAAATCAAGTTAACACTATTTCATAAAGGAACTGCGCTGTGTTTTTGCTTGAAGCTACAGCAGTTTTGTAACTGTTGGGGCATCGGAGATCATTTCAACCATTCTTCCAAAAATAGTTTACATAAATTAAAATTTCATCCTTAATATTTCAATAACACTAAGTTCAAACTTCATTTCATCCTTAATATTTCAATAACACTAGGTTCAAACTTCATTTCATCCTTAATATTTTAATAACACTAAGTTCAAACTTCATTTCATCCTTCACATTTCAATAACATTAGGTTCAAACTTCATTTCATCCTTCATATTTCAATAACACTAGGTTCAAACTTCATTTCATCTTTAATATTTCAATAACACTAAGTTCAAACTTCATTTCATCCTTCACATTTCAATAACATTAGGTTCAAACTTCATTTCATCCTTAATATTTCAATAACATTAGGTTCAAACTTCATTTCATCCTTAATATTACAGTAATTAAAATACAAAGGGAGTGGGGGTTAATTCCAGAGGATTATAAATTTTCCTTTGTTTAGAGAAAAGAAAGACAGTCGGAAAGGCTTTGTTACACAGTTTTTGAAGCAATAAAATAAGCAATAGTTATTCTATACCATAAATGAAAATAAAGGGTATATACTTTATTATTATTATTATTAACACAATAATTATAAATTTCATTCATTAATTAACATATTATTAAGAAATTACATATATCACTACATCTAGGCTTATATATATCATTAAGCTTATATTCTGGTCAATGATATCTTGTATCCGCCCTTCTAATGCTGAATTTAAACTTTCCTTTCGTTGCAAAACACCTACGAGAACCTTATGTTTAAAGAAAAACTTGCTAGCCTAATGAATATGATTATTTTACCAAAAGCTTTTTCTGTTAAAGGAACAGGTGTGTGCGTGTGCAAGCCCCTAAAGCCGAGAAATTTCGTATTGGATCAGCTTCTTACAATGAATAAGATATGCATCCGTAACCGTGTGAATGTTGAGTAGCAGTGGTGACACTGATAGCCCCATGTTTTTGTTAAAAGTTTTCCAATCTGTTTGTGCCAAACTGGTGATATATAAGCCTTCTACAATGTCAGGATATCGATAGATGCTGTGCTTGGAAACATAATGTTTCCACACGTGGTCAGGTGCGCTGAAGGCAGTTTCAGTACACCTTAATATAAGCTTAATCACATAAACACGAATATATCTTAGCTGTGGACAATTTGTTGGACCATGCGAAAACCCGATCCTGGTGTTAAACTGACATTTTTGTGTCACGATTGAAATGTGAAGACATGATAACATTATAGCGTTACATATTTATTTGTTGACCAATCTATCTGTTTGTCTTGTCTGACTAACTACCTATTTAAATGTTTGCTTCTATATCTGTTTGTATGTATATGAGTGAGCTTTTCTTTTTTGTATAGCCTTATATATTTTTCATATAATTTTAGCTATGTTACCAATGACTTAATGTTCCCAGCGTTTTGATGTTCTACTTTCATGTGTATGCATTTTGCATGAAACAAAGCTTTTCATTGCTACAAGTAATTCTGACAAACTATTTTATTATATAACAGAATAACATTTTACGTAAGTATAATGTCCAATTCTTGATGCTGTAAGTCTTAATAGTAATGTTAGGTAGAAAACCGTTTTGATCAACATATTAAAGCTAGATCTGCTTAGTTTAAGTTGTAATAGGTATAAAAAGAAAGGTTTTTAGCCAAAATATATATATCGGTAAATTTAAAACAGGTTTTGTGGTTCTAAACATTATTTTGTATAATGTCCTTCATTAAAAATGTCCACTCATCAGGTGTATGCGACTAAGAATATACAATCACTTGGGATATGCATTATGTTTTTGTAGTAGCCATTTACTTTGTATCTGGGAAAATGAATGTGTAATCCAAATAATTCTACTCTGTATACGAGTGTGAAGTCTACGCTTCATTTCTAAGCGTTTACTTCATATTGAAACACGTGAAGAAAAGTAATTTGTGTTTACAGCTGATTAAGTGATTTCATCTAAATGAGCAATTATCTTTTTTTTTCTACTTCTACATTTCGAGAATGATAGATAAATCCTCAGTCTAACAAGGAGCCGCTGTCTCTCTCAACTGCCATTAGAAATACAAAGGCTTCAAGAAACAGTCAAGTTGAAATTCTCAGGCATTATCAAGCATTCCTCTCTATAGTTTAGACTCGAGTCTGAAGAAATTTGGGTATGTACGTCGAATAGGTCTATGGTTCTGTCATATCAGTAGGAGGACTTAACCTATCAAGGAAAACGTTTAGAGTGGGAGGATAAGGTCGAGGTGCGCGTCCAGTCGAGCCTTGTCATCTATCATTAGCCACGGTGGGGGTGGTGGAGCCCTGCGGCGTTCCTGAAGTTTTTCTCAATATATCTCGTTACAAGAAACACTTCCCTGTGCTCATCTGTGAATGGGTGTCAATTGTCCTGAAAATTATGTAAAGCTATGCTTCTATAAAGAAGCTGTAAATAACGCACAGATGCACGGTATCTACTGAAGTTTTTATAAACGGCCTGTTGGGGGCAGCACTAGCGCGTCCCATGTCGATCGGTTGTCAGACAGCTGAAAGGAGTTATTAAAAGCAAGGAGTGTATACAAGACAAATAATCCGACCTCCTTGGGCATTGCAATAAAATGTGTGACTAGAAAAAAGTCAAGTGTTCTCAGTGTGATCGTTTTGAAACCTATTCCTATTGTCCTCGTACTGTGGGGAGAGCCATGGTTACTAGACTGTCTTTAAATCTGAAGCAAACAAAGCTTTCAAACAGACTAGTCGACTACAGCCAGGTACAGCAGATACCCAGTAAAAAGGGCCGTGTGACGTTCATCGGTAAGTGCGTCACGGCTTCTGTTCTAAATAACAAACCTACCACATACTCTTCTCCGTCTTTTTCTCGCTGTATACTGGATTCCGTCCTCATGGGCGCTTTTTGTGTTTGTCTATTGGGCGAGACGTTTCGGGTTAGTGGAGCGTGTGCCGAGGTGTGTAGACTCCGGACGGCTCCGTTCCAATGAGAGTTGTGAATCTTCATTCTTCCCTCGGCCCACCCGCTCTGTAGGGAGCCAGGGACCACCGTCCTAGAGCGCATTAGTTCGGAAAATGTCTCTTTCGACAAAATGGAAAACGTGGCGAAAGTTTTCACGTTCTGCTTTAAGTTTTCGTTTTCTTCAAGGAAAAGGTACTCAAGGTCAAGAGAACTTTCACATATTTCCATAACCATGCCTCAGATTGATAATAGCAATGACATATCGTGTTATAGGTGAAACTGTATTAGATAATTATGCAGATAAAAGCGCATGCTTAATAAGAATAAAAAATATCCCACATCTTTAAGGAAATTAACATAATGTAAATAGAGTAAATTAAAGAGATACTTCGGAACAATTATAATATTTGCTACGTTTCTCTGACATTATCTATTCCATGCTACACCTGACATTATATATTCCATGCTACACCTGACTGCTTTCGTACGTTTATCATTAACACTCGATGTAATATGCGATTCACAGATGAATTGGATAAAACTTTGATTAGAGAACTTAATTTTGTTTATCAAAGTTAACCTTGTTATATAAAAAATATACAAAATAATAATGATAATAACAAAGCAAAGAAAAAATATCCTCCCCAGTGGCCCTGAAGGCCTAAAACGCTAAAAACCTGATTTTGACACTCGTGGTAGGCACAGAATAGATAGCCAATTGTGTAGCTTTGTGCTTAAGAATAAACATACAAGCAAAAGCAAAAAATATGCAATCCAATTCAGATTGTTCCTGGTGTGATCTTCGTAAAGCTATTCAAGTCTAGGAAACATTACATTAAACATTTAATGTTTAAGAATGGCGTTAGTTTGTGTTAATTTCAAACTCATAGCAAGTGTAAGATAATTTACTTTATTTTCACAGTGTTTCCCTTGATTGCTTGTTTGTTTATTTTGAATTTCACGCAAAGCTACACGAGGGCTATCTGTGTTAGCCGTCCCTAATTTAGCAATGTAGGACTAAAGGGAAGGCATCTAGTCATCACCACCCACCGCTAACTCTTGGGCTACCCTTTTTACCAACGAATAGTGAGATTAACGGTCAGTATATAACGCCCTCACGGCTGAAAGGGCGAGAATGTTTGGTGGGATGGGGATTTGAACACGCGACCCGCAGATTGCGAGTCGAGCATCCTAACCACCTGGCCATGCCGGGCCTTTTCTCTTGATATCAGAGGTCATATTTAACTATGTTATACGCTTATATCGTACATAATATACTCTAATAAATTATAGTTAAACTAGAGGTGTCCAGATTTAAAAATTGATGTAGTTTCTTTGGAAAATAAAGTGTCCCAACGACCACGTGCAGCCATGGCCATAGATATGTCGATCTTTATATTTGGTGCCATCGATTTTCTCCTGTCAAATCCTAGATTTTTCTGTTTCGTGCGTGATCTACTTGACTAATGAGTTTTCTATATTTCAATTAGGAATAGCACAATATACAATTTAAACTGTGGGATGGGCGAAACGCCAACCATAACTAATCACTCATAATATAGCGTTCCATGTTACGTCATAATTCGGTTTCACGTGTTACATCAGGATATAATTTTACATGTACATCATGATGTTAGTCTGACAAATTGCGTCATTGCATTGTCTTATTTGTAAAGTTATTACATAATATTGTATGTTATATCATGATGTAATCTTTTACACATTATATGGTCTTATCTATTACGTCATCATGTAATTTTCCATATTATATATCGATTTCGATGCATTATCAATACGACACTTTACCTAAAACGCTTTAAAACACTTCATCCACCTTTTCATCACCAGATCAAAATGTCATCAAACATACTTCAAACAGAAAGATATAAGCCTTTCAGAAGAATCACAACCGTCCATTGAAAACGTATTTTAAATAATATAGTATTTGTTTAGTGTAGTGCTTTTATTTTACATTTTCTCAGAGGTGTTAATAAGTTCATCAGTTTACAGCAATTATGCAATTATAAAATGTACAGTAATATAAAACAGGTGTAAAAGTTACACATCAAACCCCAATCTGGGTTCCAAGCAAGCGACAGTAATAGGCAATAAACCACTAATTCTGAAATATAACTCATAACAATGTAATCGAGCCGAACAATTACACGAGCCAGGGGAAAGAAAAAAACAACAAAAAACAACTTTGTTTTTCCTAAACAATTCACTGTTAAAGTTAGTGTCAAAACAAAGGAGCAGGAAAACAACACACGTTTCACATAGATAAAATTATGACAGCTTTAAGATTAAGAACTGATAAAGGAGAAAAACTGCCCCTTTAACGGAAGTCGAAAATAGTCTTTTAAATCATTTCGTGAGAACGACAGCCTTCACTCTTTAGGCTTCCTGCCCCAGGGCGCTTTCTTGGGGAACTTTGTGTCATCATCATATATACTCGTGCGTTTGGTAGACCGGTTGATCGTGAAATAAAGTTCTTTGTCACAAAAGAGAAAAGCAGACACGGTTCGCTAGTTTTTTAGATGTGTCGCAGATTGAAGGAATTAATGTCATCGCCGACGAAATGCTCGTGCCATAAAGTTCTGAGGATGTCTATGCAGTATTCCAACATTTAACATGACCTGGGATCGAACCCGGTACCTCACGTTTGTCATGTAGGCCCTCTACTATGAAAATATACTAACTCTACTGATTACTAATTCTATGCCACTTTTTTGTTTTTTAACAACCCAAAGTACCTCAACCGGCTTAAAAGATACTTAAAACTTTGTTTTAGATATACAATAATACCTTTATGATTGGTAAGACATAATAAAACAGTCTTATCTTTAGTTCTTTTTTTCCAAGCATTTGTTAGAAAAAAGCCGTATAGCTTTAGAAGTAGTTCCTTATCAAGAATCCAAAATTTTCCTCCAACAAAATAGAAAATGTAAAGGAACTTATCAAGCTATAAGGATGTGCTCTAAAATGTTTTTGGACAAAGGGACAAAAATAAGATTGTTTTAATATATATTTAGTTTCGAAAAGTTTTTTCTTTTGAAGTATAGAGCAATGTTTTTGGTGACTATAAAATGTAAGATGTTTCAAGGCAAGAAACTTTAACGTTTATTATAATTTTTTTAAATCTGATTTCATAAAATTCCATTTGTAAAACTTCATTTGTGAAACAATTCAATGCCACTCTCGAATCCTCTCGTTTACTGGTTCGATTGTCGTTAAGCGCAAAGTTACACAATGGGCTATCTGTGCTCTTCTCACCACGGGTATCGAAACCCGAATTTTGGTCCCGTAAGCCTGCAGATTTACATCTAAGCCACTGGGAGAGGGGAGCTCTCTTTTACTGTGAAGGTTTAGTTTTAATGAATCAGTAAAAAAAGCAAAAACAAAACACTCGAATCCGCTATTTTATAACTCTCTTCCTGCTATTCCATCATGAAAGTTACCAATTTTGTTATACGATGACTTACGTGACATAATTACGTTAACATCTGCTAGGACTTCTGACCAACCATAGAAATTAAAAAGCATCCGAATTCGATACCCGAATTTTGGCGTCGTAAGCCTGCAGAATTACCGCTAACTGACAACTGGATTTTGACTGTCACCCTTATAAGGAATGAAGTTAATCAACAGGTCCCAACACCAATTCTTGATCTACTCTTTTCTAACTGACAACTGGATTTTGACTGTCACCCTTATAAGGAATGAAGCTAATCAACAGGTCCCAACACCAATTCTTGATCTACTCTTGCCTAACTGACAACTGGATTTTGACTGTCACCCTTATAAGGAAGGCAGCTAATCAACATTTCCAAGCACCAACTCTTGACCTACTCTTATCTAAATGACAACTGGATTTTGACTGTCAACTTTATAAGGAAGGCAGCTAATCAATATTTTCCAGCACCAACTCTTGATCTACTAATTTAGCATGCCTGGAGTGTGAACCTGAGGATCCACAGTTCACACTCCATTGCCAAAAGAATGCTCTCCACATTTTGGGAAGATGGATGCACTATAAATATAATGGTTAAATCCCACGATTTGGTTAGACTAAAGCAGTCTAAAAGTTATTGCTGGGTCCTGTTTATTAGCTGCTTTCTCTCTAGTCCATCATTCCAAAATTAGGGACAGCTTTGCACAATAATTCTCAAACAAACTTACAATCTATAAACAAAATCAGATCTCAAAGAAATAATTATTCAAAATTTATGTTACAGAACATCGTTGTTGTTTTTTTCTTAAATAACACAAAATATATGTTTTCAAAATTTATCAATTCTTCCCCAGATGTTTATTTTAATTGCTAAAAACCAATGGATACGCTACAAATATGTTGTCTTATTTCATTGTTTGTGTAGAAATGAATAAAAAACCTATAACCCGAGCGCTTTCGAAAGGTGTGCCTTTCTTCTTCAGGTGCAAACTGAAGAAGAAAGGTACACCTTTCGAAAGTGCTCGGGTTATAGGTTTTTTATCATTTCTATCAAGACTTCTTGAACCTACGTATTTTTCTAACATCATCATTGTTTGTGTAATCATATTGAACTTCTTTTAAATCAAACTGCATTTGATCCCCTGTAGGCCTAACTTATAACACAAAAATTCTTGTATGCCTATGCAAATATCATATTTACATACAGTACTGGAAATAATTATGAAAGCAATGAGGAAAGGGGTGTAAAAAGAAAATTTACGATAATGTCACCCCTTTATCAATTGAAAATGAACTACATCGAATTGTGGTCACATGTTGATTGTTCACACTTTCAGTGGTCATCCAACCAATTGGAAAGTGCATCGTCAGTATAAACCCTATGAAAGAACAAACAGTTATATTATGTACAGTAGTGGTAGTATTATTTCAGTCATGGCTCCTGGGACTGAAATACCGCATGACAAGCACGTAAACATTTAAGTTTTGGCTGATCATTGATACTCCATGTGAAAAATTGCAATAACACTTCATAGCTCAGTAGGAGCTGTGTGGAAAACTCTTAAGTGGATTCTTAAAAATGGCACTGTTAATAATAAATGTCGGCGAGATAAAAAAACCAAAACTCTCCAAAACTGATGTTAAGTATATCAGGGTATCTTCTTTAGAACATAGATAATAATCATATACATGTCTTCCTAACGACCCAACTGTAAACACAGGTATAAATGTTATCTAGAGAACAGTAAGATACAAATTAGAATATAGTGACCTCAATATGAACGTGTAACTTCTCAAAAACCACTACCGAGAAGAGTTAACCAAGCCAAGAAGTTGAAATGGATTTTAGACCAAAAACTGTTGAATGAGCAAAGCTAAAGATGTGTGCTACTTACAGATAAATCCAAATTCGAATTGTTTGGTGACAATCGACCACAGATTTTTCGACAGTAAACAGGAGAACAGTACAATAGCCAATAAACAAAATCTATAGCAAACAGATTAGGGAATCAGTTCAAGTGTGGGGCTGCACCGCAACATGAGTGTCTGCAGGGGGGGGGGGAGGGGCTCTTGCCCCCTGTGGAAAATGAGAAACATAATTCTTTCTTTATTCATTCAGCAGGATCTTATCTTCCAACAAGAGAATGATCCTAAGTATACAACTCATAATGGTGGCTTAGCCTTTACAAAGTCCAGATAAGAACGTTCTTGAGGCTGTATGAAGTTATGTAAAAACTAATTAAGTCAAAAGACGACTAATTGTTGGTAAACTACATAGCAGCATGAAAACAAAGAGTAATGACTCAAATACGAAAGAAAAGTGCATTTCATAACTTATTTGTTTTAATTTGTATTTTATGTGCACCGTTAATAAATTCCCTATCTATTACCCATTATATTTGTCGTTTGTTACATGTATGTGTATCGCTTGTGTGTTTCCATAATTATTTCTATTGTTGTATATATAGACTTAAAATTTATCTTAAACTCAACTTAAGCATGTACATAATATAACAAAATAATGAGATACAAGCTCAAAATTCGATTTTTATTTTTATAGGAGGCGCTTTCGCAGCATTAATGTTGTTTATAAATCAACGGCGGCCCAATTAATAATCTAATATATAACTAAATTACAACTTTCATATTTACAGAATTAAAAGGTGTTTATTGAAGCCATCAACGGTTTCCACTTAAAATCTCTATCATTTTTCTTCGCCTTCTACGTTGCCTTCAATCTTTTAAGTGGAAGCCTTTGACGGCTTTAATAACTTTATGACTTCCATCAGCGAAGACCTTCTCGTATGGTGCTCTTGTTTATAAAGCCAACCAATCGGTATGTGTGCTTGAAGTCGAAGTATCTAAGTCATGTTTTACTTTAATGTCCATTAATTTATTTTAATTTAAGCTGTTGTCTTTGTTTAATGTACAAGTACCTTAATTTTAAAGTTCTAAATGTATCTTTTATATCATACACATTGTCTATCCTCTTCATTTTATCACTTACGTTTTTCAAGTCATTCTTGCCAACTGAACTTTGTGAAATAATGATTAATTATGGACTTTTAGTACCTACTAGTTTAAATATTCTTAACCAGGAATTCTATAGTAGCAAACAATGTCGGAGTAATTGCAGTACCATGACCAAGAATCTAGTCTGAGTGATGATGTAAAAAGTAGGGCTAACTAGTGTGGAAGATTTTGCCAGTGAACAGTAATCATCCAAACATTGCTGTGGTAAGGAGTATGGAGATTTAATAAAAGTAACTTTAACACCCCAGAGCCAAGACAACTTCCAGTGTTAACTTTAACACCCCCAGGGCCAAGACAACTTCCAGTGTTATTCGTCTCGCTAAATGAGTGCACTTGCGACATAAGCTGAAGTGATGGCTGGTAGACAAGACAAATTAATGGTATTATTTCCCCACTAGGTGGGGCAACCAAACACATAAAAAAGAATGAGAAAGATATTAGGTGGGTTGCCTCAAGCATCTCGATACGTGACCTCAAATAATGTGCTGAAGACAGAGCTTGAATGAGAATATCATGTTTGCAGAAGCGTAAAAGTCATAAGTCACTGAGTTACATACATGAACTCATTATAATAGATGGTATCAATCATCTTAATCAGACTTAATTAAAGTCTGATGATGCAAACATAAAGTCTATCAAAGGAACCAATATGCAACCATATAGACAAAAAGGAACATTTTGATCGTTATAGAAGTAGTATTTTTACAGCAATAACTTTAAGTTATAATGGGTATTGCTTTGATGATTTTGATTAAGAATAAAAGTTCTATTATTATTTAAATATCGTTCCTTGATTTTCATTTCTTACTGAATTGATTTGACTCTGCGTAACTGTACTTTATGTATTTTTTTTACATTATATTAGTTCGCCTATTATTCAAAATTGCTGGGTGATTTAATTAATTAGTTAGATTCTATTTCGGATTAAGTCGGCCCGAGGAGAAGCCTAAAGTAGTAAGATGAGGAGATGTGACTATTTATAATTATAAACCAACACTTTTAAAGTTTATAGTATATGTGTGTGTGTGTTTAATGTTTACATTCTTAATTCTTATATTTGTCAGGAACATAAATCTGCTATAGACGTGTGTCACTTTGAGCTACTGGTAAAATTGTGTGGTGTAATGATCTTTATTATATTTGCCACCCCTTCGTTTTGTTGTTCAAAGCAGCATGCTTTTAGTGTAATCTCTCCAGGAGGGTGGGTGAGTTGCCTAAGGGTTACTTCGTGTAACAAATTCACTACACTGTATAGTTTTGTTTCTTGACTAGAGGATATCATAGTTCTTATAGTTGTTAATAGGAAGTCTTGTCTTTGCCTGAGAAATGAGTTTTACCTTTGTCCCTCACCAATGCAATCCCTCTAGGAGAGTGGGGGTGGGGGTGGCCTAAGGGTTACTACATTTAACAAATTCATTAGATTGTATAACTTTGTTTTTTGACTGAAGGATTCCGTAGTCCTTATAGTTGTTGAGAGAGAGTCTTGTCTTTGCCTGAGGAATGAGTTTTACCTTTTTCTTCTACCAGTGTAATCTCTCCAGGAGGGTGGGCGGGTGGTCTAAGGGTTACTACATGTAACAAATTCACTACTCTGTATAACTTTGTTTCTTAACTGGAGGATCCCGTAGTTCCTATAGATGTTGAGAGGGAGTCCTCTCTTCGTCTGAGAGATGTATTATATCCTTGCTTCACCAATAAAGATCCTCTTGTGTGGTGTTTTCATCTGTAAGGGCAATCAACCATTCTGTAACTTTCAAGTGTATCCGCGTAAGTTCTGTTTTTTCCAATCAACCTCAACTTAGTTCTTTTAAATTACTGTCTTTACGTAATAAGTGGATATTTTAACTTTGATATTATACATAATAAAGATTTGTGTTTTTTACTTTATACATCTGATTTACCCCCTTTAAATCCTCACTTACACTTTACAGCTCATTTTTGTCAGCTAAACCCTTTGAAAAGTTCGTTATTTGTGAAGTTTTGGTAGCTACCTGTGCGATTGTACCTACATACCCAGTGCCGACGAGGCCCTTCGCGTAATACCAGAACTCTTCCAGCCGGCTTGGATATGACTGACTTAGTTGTAGCTGAAGGCTGGGTTCTTGACATACTCCCATTGTTACTCTCCAGAACAATATCCGTCATTTAGTACTTTAAAGTAATAGCTATTATAAATAAATATTATGTAGTAATAATAATAAGTTCATAACTGTACTGTAACATAACAAAATTTATTTTTCATCCGTAACGAAAAACAGCACATTTGGAATGTTTCAAAAATTCATGTTATTATTTGATTTTGAGGTAATGTGATGTAGATGGATTTTCAATATTAGTATGATATGTTAACTTCAAAACCGCATAATTAAACCAAATGGATATATTCATATTAACTTTTCCGAGTTTCTGTTTGTATTATGGGAACGTCGACACCTGTTATAAACATTTAAAAACTTTCTAGCGCTATCGGTTTTAATGTGGGTTCTAATTAACCATTATCTCAATAAACCTTAGATACTTTCATTGGATGATATTGATCCTTTGACGTTTACACCTTTTGCAGGTATCCCAGTTAAACAGAGAGAAAGTTTAGTTGCCACTTCCAGTTTTGATCCCCAATAGTGAAGATTTTTTATAGATTAATTCCCCTAAGCCAGTCGAACAGTATCATCTTTCTCAAACTTACTTTCATGTTTTCATTGAGTTTAGTTTGAATAATCGATAATTTATTTTACTTAGTTTATTATACAGTTATTATTTTGATATTTGTGCATGTTAACTTCATGTTTTAGTTGTAATTAAGATTTTGGCCCTTTAAGTCATCACTTCTTTCCTACCAACTAAATCCATGATTTTCATATCATCTGTGGATTCTGACACCCTGTTGGTTACTTAATCTTAAACAAGAGCGCCTTATGTTTAAGTAGTTTTTAGTAAGTTCCAGCATTTTTCTGCTATGACTTATTCTGTCTGTCTATCCTTGAAGCTATTGAAACGAAGACGTGCCGCACATTTCGCGATGAATTGCTACACGAGGGCTATCTGCACTAGCCTTCTCTAATTTAGCAGTGAAAGACTAGAGGGGAGGCAGCTAGTCATTACCACCCACTGCTAACTCTTGGGCTACTCTTTTACCATCGAATAATGGGATTGGCCGTCATATTATAATGCCCCCACGGCTGAAAGGGCGACCATATTTGGTGTGAGGGGGATTCGAGCCAGCGACCCTCAGATTGCAAGTCAAGCGCTCTAACCACCTGGCCATACCGTGCCTAGAATGAATTGTCGGAGGAGACGACAACCAAGCAGGATCTGAAAAGAATGATGGCATAAAATTTCAGAGGTAAAGATGCTAATTTAGGTTAATAGGTGCTAATGTGAAAGTCTCTAAGTTTCTACTTGACTGACATTTTTTAATCTTGGGAAAATAATATACATAATGATAAGCAATCAGATATATATATATATATTGCTGGAATTATAAGATTGAACAAGTGTTGTTCACTTAATGGCACATTCACTGTTGAAGTCATAAAAATTAACGTTTCTGAGATGACTGAACTGTTTGGCAGATGTTCAGAGTAAAAATATTTGTGGTGTTGGAAACGATGTCACCTGACTTGCTCCTATCACCTGCGTTGCTGCATTTTTTTCTTTCTAGACTAGACTTAAATAATGGTTAAGATAAAACAACTTGATCCTGAATGTATTTCTGCAAAGTGACCCCAACGGCCTAGAAATTAATTCAAAATTTATTAGAAACACTGTAATGTCCTCATTCTTTAACACACTGTACCCTGTGTAATTAGGACTTTTCTGAAAAGTGAAAACTGATCTCAGTCAGTACTCGATTCCGCAACTCTACTTTCTATAGAGATGTCTCAACCAACTAGGTTACGATGCACATGTCGAATGCTAAAAGTCTCAGTTTTCACTTCATTGATTTTAAGTACGGAATTTCTCAAAACTCAAAGATTAAAGGCATGTGGTATAACTTGGTTAAAATACTTGCTCGAGTCACGTGATCGTATTTTACTCGTGTTTAATATGTCATCAGTATTATTTCTGAATTTTCAAAAATATCATTCCATTAATATTTATATTTGAATGAGAGTAGAGTCTTTGTGTGTGTGTGCTAATCGTATTTAATCCAGCCAGAAAAGAAAGAAGAAGGTCATTAATATAGATGTAATTCCTAGCTAATCCAGGTTTTGAAACATCTTTGACTTATAAAATACTGAAAGTAGATGAGTAGTCATCGAGGCTATTACTGGCGTCGGGCTTTGATGCTGACCTCTATTATTCGTCTTTTACGACAGAAAGCAATAAAATATTAAGTCATAAAGTAAGCTCCGACTGATTATCTAGGATTGGGTTTTAACTACACGTAAAATGCTGCTTTAATTTATATAAAAACAGCTATCATTGAGGACACATATTTCTACAGAAAGAGTTGCGTGTTGTCGTGTGAGTAGTTGTTTGTTAATCCAGTACTTATCTAAACGGTGGAGAAAGTGTGTAAGTGGTTGGATTGCGGGGCTTAAAAGACAAACGTTTATGGGAATATTTAAAAAAAAAAACACTTAGAATAGGGCAAAAGTGACTATACAGTTGTTTCAGTTACAGCACAGATTAATTTGTAATTATTACTCTGAAACAAAAAATAGTTAAATTTGGTTCCGATTATGTTCGTAATAACTTCTTTAGCTTCAACCGTATACTATCAATTGTATAGTAGCTTTTGCCCCACCCTGTATATGCATTATGAGAGTGAAATTAACCAAAGGAATTGAAAAAATGGGATATGCGTATTCGAATCCCGTTCGGATTAAGTTTTGGCTTATTTGGATTAACTTATTACTGAATATAACTGCATTCACATTTTTATAATACATATTCGTATATAGTTTGTTCAAAAGAAGCAATAAAATTGGTCAGCTATCATTAAAGCCCGTTCCTTGCCTGATTTTAAGTTATTTTTCATTAAGGCCCATTCCTTACCTGATTTTAAGTTCTTCTTTATTAAGGCCCGTTCTTTGCCTGATTTTAAGTTATTTTTCATTAAGGCCCATTCTTTACCTGATTTTAAGTTATTCTTTATTAAGGCCCATTCCTTGCCTGATTTTAAGTTATTCTTCATTAAGGCCTGTTCCTTGCCTGATTTTAAGCTATTCTTCATTAAGGTCCGTTTCTTGCCTGATTTTAAGTTATTCTTTATTAAAGCCCGTTCCTTGCCTGATTTTAAGTTATTCTTTATAAAGGCCCATTCCTTGCCTGATTTTAAGTTATTCTTTATTAAGGCCTTGTTCCTTGCCTGATTTTAAGTTATTCTTCATTAAGGCCCGTTCCTTGCCTGATTTTAAGTTATTCTTGCCCAATGCTGTAATCGATTGATGTACGTAAAACTAAACTATTTCTGTTTATACCATATTCATGATGAGGTTTAGTACGATAAATATACAAAGAAGAATAAACATCCAGTTTTCATAGTTTTCGCATGTTGTGAAAGTTTTGTAAAACTAGCTATCAAATAAGATAATAATTTTTCTTTAATATCTACTATATCTTTTATTCTATAGATTAATGTTTAAAACTTCACAGGTTTTATTGAATTGTTAAAAATGTTATTGTATGGTACTACGTATTGTATGTTTATCATACTGTTTTTTCCCTTCTTCAAGAGGTCTTTTCGGCTCAAACTGTTTTTTATAAAGCAAACTCAGTCACTCATCGTAGTCATATCGTTGTTTTACTTGCCTTTAAGTTAGTGCCTGAACATCACAGATTTTCTTCTCTCTCAACCAAATCTTCCACAGATATGTTTATTAGATTCGAAAGGGTCGCTTTGTATCGTTTATAGACAGTTATGGGTGACACTACTGCGAAAGAAAGATTTTAACGCCCTTCTCCGCCACAGCAGGGCGCCACGGCTCACTCGAGACTTCGTGTGGCGCTCTGCAATCAGGTTCATATAGCGATGTGGTAACTTTGTTTCACGTTTTATTAACTTCTGGCCAGCGCATGCACAATGTTCTAGAAGTTTAGGCAGATTGAAGATCAATAAATCAGAGAGTACAGCGATCAGCCTAAGCTCCCAGGACTTTTCTTTCCAACTCATTGAGACCTTACCACTTTTCTAGACCTAATTTATAATTACTTTCACGTTTCCTACTGAAGATGGCAAATGAAGGTCTCTTGACTTCCAGTGTATAAATCAGAAAAATAAGTTATGTGTAGTAATTAGAAGTTGCCTTTGGAGGAGGTTCGCTCAACGAAAGACATTATAAACGTTTGTATAGAAGTTACTACTTTATCCTGCTAACGTGTTAGGAAGGTCCCCTCCTTTCATCTCAAACAAAATATTTAATGACTTACACTGATAAAAAAATAAATAAAAAACGCACTAATACTTATAATGTACCGTTAACACAGATAAGTAAAGTAGTGTTAAGACTGATTTGGTTCAGCTAACACTTCCTTTGTACTGACTACAGCTTCAGGCCGGAAACGTTAATCGCGCACCTGCTGAGGAAACTTTGGTTTAACAAGAGAGAGAGAGAAACCTAATAAAAACTCATGAATATTCACAAAATATTTTATTTGAAGGAACGGGGACTCAGTTTTCATATTAACAACAAAGAAAAATATTAAAAGACGCATTTTAACAAATGTTGAGGCTCAGGTATATGATATACATATATTTATTTATACAGAAAATAACCAGAGTAAATGATAAGCTGGAATGGTAAAGTAAGAACATAAAGTAATTGTTATCATCATATTCTGTACAGAGTTCATAACGAGACTGAGTTAGTTTAATTTTTTTTTCAAATAAGTTCAGATAAGAAAAAATATTTATTTTATTTACCTGGATCTAAAAGTGATATATTTGCAAGATATTAATTTACGTCATTATAAAGAGTCAAAGCGGAAATTAAGTGATCTTTTACGAATTTTAATTGTTTGTCTGTTTTTTTTTCTACAGCAAAGCCACGTTAGACTATCTGCTGTGTCCACCGCAGGGAATCGAACGCTGTATTTTAGGGTTCTAAGTCCATATAATTACCGCTGTCCCACCGGGGGACTATAATCCTGTTTCGAAAATGTGGCGTGTGACGATTTCCAAGTCTTTCCTGTGGTGTTATTAAAGACAGTTGTCATACGGACTTTGTTTAGTCTGTAGTAGATCAATAGCTTATTAACTAGATTTGACATACTTTTGCAAAACTATTGAAAACATTTTAACTTGCCTCCAATATGTTGACGTGAAACATTAGAAACATATAGACAGTGTGCCAATAAAAGTTAGCCTTTCAGGATATCTCTTATAAGCATTTGGTTATTTTCTGCTCCCTTTCTTCTTACAAAGTTGGAACTACTCAAAGCAAAGCTGGTTTTAGGATTGTAAATATTTGTGATAATGTTTTATTTCACTATAGGCAAAATCAGTGTACGAAAGTGTTAGAACGAAATAAAATGTTCAAGTGAAAGCCCGTTAATTTTTTCTTCTTCGTTGTTTTGAAAACAAAAAAATAATCGATACTTGTTATACAGGAAAACAGCTTCTATTTAATCAAAGTCACGTACGTTGATAAAGCTTTATATTCTGGGAACCGTCTTACGAAAGATGTAGTTATTAACAAACATCCGCACTATCGAGACAGCTGCACTTCTTCTGTAGGGACAGAACAGGAACACTGCCCTTAGCGTATTGGGTAAAAAAAGAGAGACATATTTCAATAGAACGAAAGCTTCAGTAGAGGATTACAATATCTATGAAAGTCGTTGGAACTTGGAAATAAGAACACCCATTTGCAAGCAGAATCTAAAAATATTTAATAGACAAAGCTGACCATTATAACAAATTCATATATATATATATACATTTGGAAATATTTAAGTAGCACACTTTGTTGTGATGTTTGATTTTTTTTTTTTTCAATAACATTGTTTCAGAAATTGTTGCAAAACTATACAAAGAGCTATCTGAGCATATCCATATCTAATTGTTATGTGAACTAGAAAGGAGGCATTTAATAAACAGCACCCACTGACAACTCTGGGCTACTTTTATCTGACCGAACAATTGGATTAAATCTTGTCATCACTCTTATATTGCACTAACGATTTCAAATTTGGGAGCACGTTTTCGTTTAAGCGGACACGAACCACGAATCCTCGGATTTACAGTCCTAGCACGCTAAACGCTAGGCTACGATCAGCCCTTTTTAATAAGAAAAACTGTAGAAAATCGGGATTCGAACCTGTAAGTGTGCGGTAAGTAGAGACACGAGGTCGCTCTCCCCACTCCTTTCTGTCAATTTTCAATTCTCCAGGAAAATTATAATATTTACAGAATGACGTGCCACTTTTAAGCATTTTTAAAGTTCTAAGATTAATCCTCTGAATTCTAAAAGAATTAAATAGAAAAAAAGTCTGGGTTTGACCTCTGAGTGGCATATAGTTCACGATTTCTGCCAATATTCTATCCTTACTAACAAATGAACTTAGACTTCCACTACTCAAAAGACCTAGTACACCAGTCGGTTACAGCAGAGCTCCAAGTTCGAATCTCCTAAATTTTTTGGCCAAGTTTTATCTAAGTAACTCAGAGAACCAACAGTTCTGACCAAAACTTTTATTCAGCTAGGACAATATCAATATTTTATATACATAATATAATAAGTAGTACAGAGAACTAACATTTTTTATGAGTTATTGGCTAAGTAACACAGAAAACTAACAACTTGACCGAGGTTATTGTTTTTTTCATCTAAGTATCACAGTGAACTAGCTTTTGATCAAATTTATAGCTAAGGAACTCAGCTGTCGTTAAGTTTCTTCCTAAGTACTGAATTTCTATTTAATTAACTTAGAAAACCAACATTTTTTTTTACCGAGATTTTATCTAAAGGGTTCAGAGAACCAAAGGTTATTGAATGTTTAAACCGTTTATGTTATTCTTTAATGTTTATAAGAATTTAAATCATTTATTAAGAAAAACAAAACGTTTTTATATCTTCTTATCAATTGGCTATTATAATGTTTAGTGACCACTAGTAGAACTTGTAGAAATTCGAAAATTTATATAGAATTGTATCATTTCAAGCCACAGTCTAAAACTAAGAACTATCGAATTCATATTAGAAAAATTGTTTACAAAACTTCCTTGTAAGCAACGTTTTCAATAATTGCACCTTCAGAGACATAACTTGTTAACTGATCGAATCTGGATAGAACTACGTAGAGCTGACCGTGAGAAAAAAATTGTCTCAGCTAAGTGCAACCCTAATGGACAGACAGACATCCGTTTTCCCAGATTTAAAGGATTTATCAAACAAAATAAACCATATTGACTTAACCACATGAAAAAAATCATGTTTGATATTTCTGTTCTGATGACCATGTAATTTAATGGTGCGTCGAGAGAAAAAAAGAGAGAATATACATGATATGAGAGAGTGCTACCTATTTTGTTTTTACAATAAGATATAACGTATAACAAAGTAAATGATCATATTTGAAGGTTCTTTTTTTTCATTCGCAAAAAATACACTGCTTATTAATGGTAATACCACTTTAAGTGGTTACGAAAGGAGCTGGTCTCAGCTATCGTATATCATTTTAAAAGCCAACTAATTATCCATGAATAATTTTACCTCGAGTTCTTTAGGCTGTGTTATTACCTGTAGTTCTTCAGACTGTCTTATTACCTGAAGTCCTTCAGACTGTATTATCACCTGGAGTCCTTCAGACTGTGTTATAAACTGGAGTCCATCAGACTGTGTTATTACCTGGAGCCCTTTAGACTGTGTTATTACTTGGATTCCTTTAGACTGTGTTATTACCTGGATTCTTTCAGACTGTGCTATTACCTGCAGTCCTTCAGACTGTGTTTTTACCTGGAGTCCTTAAGACTATATTATTACCTGGATCCCTTCAGACTACGTTATTACTTGGAGTCTTTTAGATTGTGTTATTACCTGGATCCCTTCAGACTGTGTTATTACTTGGAGTCCTTTAGACTGTGTTATTACTTGGAGTCCTTTAGACTGTGTTATTACCTGGATCCCTTCAGACTGTGCTATTACCTGGAGTCCTTCAGACTGTGTTTTTACCTGGAGTCCTTAAGACTATATTATTACCTGGATCCCTTCAGACTGTGTTATTACATGGAGCCCTTCACACTGTGTTATTACCCGGAGCCCTTCAGACTACGTTACAGTACAAACTCTAGTGATTTACAAAAGCAAATAATTATGAACTAACTCGTTCATTTGAATTCCTAGTCTGAATACACAATGATGAGTAAGTTTTTCCAATTGCCGTGGTATTCAGCAAAACGTGTTCATAAAAACAAACCAAGATAAAAGATTATTAAGTAGAAACAGTTTTTCTTTCTTCTGCATTATAATTTTTTTCGTGTGAGCCATGTAGTGATGATAATGCGTTTATATTATAATTTTTCGTGTTATTTATGTCTTTTTCTTAACTTCTGTTTCTATACAATCATTAATACTAATAAAGAAGATGTAGTTAAATACAGCTGAATTTGTTTTACATTATCAAAAACCACGACGTTATTAAACTGTTTATATTTATCAAGAAGAGCAAAAATAATAAGTAACGTTTGTTATTGATTTAAAATCCAATTTTATTTGAGTTCTTTGTTTTGTAATCTCGTCCAACGTTTCCTGCAAAGTATAATAAGTATGTAAATATGGCATACAAAATAATACATGCTTTCTTGAATATAAAAATAAAAACTGTTGTTTTTCTTTGTTTCAAAACTCTAAGGGATCAAACATGATTTAGTATTAATCACAAAGGAAATAATTATCAAATCGTTAACGTGTTGTATGAAAAAAATAAAAATAAAAATATCAAACTAACTTTATTAACAAGGAGTTTTCACCACGCATGTGCGACAAAGTTTTAAAAACGTAATTTTTAAATAGTGAAAACTGTCCCCTCCTTGAAAGCACGTGCTAATGAATTCGAACATTTCTGAAATCATTACATAGTATTAACTGGAATAGAAAAGCCCTTCAATATCACTAGCACGATCTTATATCTGGCGGGATGATTATAAATGATAGTAGCAGATAAGAGAATATATTCTATCAATAAGGCTTCGTTTTTTACGAAGTAAGTGTTTGAATCCCATGCTTTCTGGCTTTGTCGAACTGCTTCTAGGTTTTCGTATAAATATGTATGAAGGAAACTAGATTTGGCCGATAGGGTCTCTTCATAGAATTCCAGCGTCTGGTTACAAGATTAGGAAGCCTTTAGATTTAGTAATTATTAAGTCTACACGTGGATGTGACCATCCAAAAACAACAACAACAACAAAAAACAGAATGATATTGTATTATATCGCATGTTCAGCAGCTATTGAAAGTTCTCGTGGTTATGAATTATAAATAAAAGTTGTAGTAACAATCGAGAAACAGATTATATTAAAAATTTTCAAAATTTTGTTGTCGTTATACACAATGGGCTATCTATGTTCTGTCCACTCGAGGATCGAAAAGCGATTTTTAGCGTTAAAAGCACTCAGATGTACTGCTGATTCACCAAGGGGCATTTTAATAAAAACAAAAAACATTATTGAAGATGCACAATTACCTCCCACCTGATCCCCCAGTAACACAGTGATATGTCTGTGGACTTATACCGCGAGAAACCGGGTTTCGACACCCGTGGTAGGCAGAGCACAGATAGCCCAGTGTGAAGCTTTGTGCTTAACTACATACCAACAAACTTCCAACCTGAATTTATAAAGAAAAATAACTTAAGTTTACTAAAATTAGCTTTCTTCGACAGTACAAAATGACGATTACTGACATGAATTTATTTTCAAAAAAAAAAGTGTATGAGCTCATCATTTGAAGAAGTGATACAAATAGATATATTTACTTGTATTAATGAATGTTTGTGAAATACTGCTTATTATTTGTTATATACGTACACGTGTGCATGCTGGTGTAAATGCTATACAGGAATGCATCTGTACAATCAATATTTTTATATAAATGTCACACAAAATGTGTTGTTTGTGCCACAACATACGTTGTAGTGTCATATAATGTAGCTCTTTGTCATCTGTTCATCCGGGTGATAAAGAGAACCCAAAACTTATTTTCTGGCTGAAAGGAACTCTAGAGAAAACTATTGTGATACGTGTAGACACTAAACGGTCTAACAAGGCAAGAGTTTTGTGAGCTTTGTCCGTGTTCGTTTCTTCTGAATCACGACTGGTTAATAAATTTGTGGTTGTGTGAATTTTATAGTTCAGGTTTTATTTTATAAAGCTTGTTCTTCAGACAATTTCATTGACCTCCCTACTGTTTTTTTTTTGCTGCCTTGTCAATTTTTCATCCCTAGGTTTCGACATTTGCCTCTCTGCGACAGACTAGGAGATGAATGTCCAGCTGCTACTGCCGCAATAAGGTCTCGGTCCATCGGTCACCATATCGGCCAGCGATCAACTTCCGGATTTCATTTACTTTAAAACACATCAGAAGAGGATTTTCCTTCCGGCCGGAGTTAGTCTTTGCTTGGGGGCTAGTATTTTCCAGCTCCCATAAAAACAGTTATTATAGCCCTGATCACAATGATGTCACAAAAAGTTGACCCCACAAGCTGCTTGCTTTGCTAACCCTAGGGATCAGAGGGATATAGAGGACTTAGAATAAGAGAGAGAGGGTCAGAGCGTTTAATTTCGCTTGATCAGTTGGCTAATAAATCTCCATGTGTTTTTTTTTCCTTTCTCTTGCTCGCCAGCCCGGTCAGAGTGGGTTCAGAACTAAGCTGTAATTTACCACACAGAAACAAAAATCCCTAACTGTACCTAAAGCTAACGCTATGTCTCGGTCATGGTGTGTTTTCTGATTCCCGCCCTACCCTTTAGTTTTACTTCTGGCCCGCTTGCTGGGTGCAGCACTCACTGATAAAGACGTGTGTATGTTAGGTTCATTAAGAGATATGGAGCGTGTGGCTAACTAGCATTTGATATTTTAAAGTCCTGGTCGTAATTGTACTCTGTACATGACTTGCCGCAAAGAATTAAGTACTAACTACATCGAAAAAGAAGCATTTTTCCCGCGCATGCACGTGCTGGATCAGAATTTGATGTGATGACGGAGTTAACTCGTTTCTTTAGCCAGGTTGATAAACAAAAAGCCTAATCAGCCATCAAAGTAGTTACTATATGTATAGTAAGCACACAGAGGTACATGAACCTCGAAGAAAAGCCTCTGTATGTCAACTTACGACTCGTTTATTTCATCTGAGCCACAGCTGTAATTACCGTAGAAACAATTACAGGGCCCCATCATCAGATAACACCACAAATGAATATAAGCGATCTGAGGCCTCTAGCAATAGCAGAGACCTGCCGCTGATATAGAATTACCAGTTCTAGTAAAAAAAAATCATGTTCATGAGAACAGTTAAAAGTACTGAGTTTGGTGAATTCTAGTATAATTACACATCTCTATTATTTTGTATTTTTCTGTTGTATAATTACATTGTGATAACATCAAATGTTCTTTACCTGAAACAAAATCCCGCTGTGTTTGAATTTAATGTTAAAAAATGTTTTCAAGTTTACGAATACTAAGTGCAGCTTAGTGAAACAAAGCAAAAATATTGTTTCTGGGTGATATTCATTACATTATTTACAAAGATGGTATAATTTAAAAGCACCAAGTTTATTACTGAATCGAATACGTTTTCATAGACATTCATCACACCAGTTTTACATGTGTTACTGCAAAGTTTCCATCTGGCTAAAACAACGTAGTTATAGACGGATTAAACGAATTATTTGTGGTCGAATTCACAAAGAAGGCGGGTGTTGTTTATTTATTTGTCTCTCAAACAGTTAAACCATGCTTACGTTAAAAGTAAAACTATCAAGTCATTAAAAAAAAGGAGAAAAATCTCTGTACTCATTAATCCTACCTTATACATGTATATCTCTTTAAATTTTCCCTTTACTACCCCATGTGGTAAGAAATACAATAACATTTCATTATATAATTTTCTGAAAACGTCAAAAAATCGAGTTTTTTATGACTTCTGGTTAGATGTGTATAAAATATTATTAACTGTACACAAAGCCAGCCCCTTAAGCAAATTGTCATAATATGATGTAATTGTAATATGTAGATGTTGCGATATCACATGACAGTGAATATTAACCCAGATTTAACTGTATTATTAGAAAACTAACACAAAAAAAGAGACAGTAGTGGATTTCCTTGTTGTTATGCGAATCCAGAGCAGAACTCTGCATATTCTAGGTTTACAATCAATCGTTTCCGACACGTCATATGATTGATTCCTTTAGATAATAAAGTAATAGAAGTAATGATATTTTAAGACAAGCAACCAATAATGGTTTTTTAAAGGCACTTCAGGTTATAAAGGGTAATTTTTATGACTAAACTAATCACCTTTATCACAATTTTGCACGTAAATCCATCAGCACAAGATTTCTACGTTCACAATAAGAAGTCGTATCATATAACTAGTCAACAGCGAATATATAGTAATGTATTATAACATTAAAATACTGGTTAATTACTTGGATACATAATCTGTTTATCTATCTTAATAGAGCACGTTGTTAAATCGTCGCTAACATGTTGTGGTCGTATATAGTAGTCGTTTTCAGTGTTTCGTGTTTTTAGTTGTCAGTTTCTTCTTAAACCAATCATAAAATTTCCAAACTCACAAGGTATTCAAGTAATGACTATGACACTTTGAAAGCAACATTTTTTTTTAAATATACATATTTTACATGTGTAATTATTTAAGAATTAGGAAGAACGTGTAGAGTAAGCACTGGAATAATAGCTAACGTATAAAAAAGTAAGTTAATATTCAGTCTTAACATTTCATTTCCACTCCTTTCCATATTTCGATATTTTATAATCCAGAAACCAGAAGGTGCTCAAACAGAGATCGTCAGGATCACTCTTAGCTTTTGTTAAATGTGGTAATATAACCCCATATGTTGAATAGTTTTCTGTGGACTGATCCTGCTTTGTGATGAAGAACTTATCACAAAGTCCCGAAACGTCGTCTCCAAAACAGAAGTCCAGAAGAAACTATTCAACTTGTAAACATACTGCCTAAAACTTTCTTTTATGAGTGTATAAACAGTATAATTATACAAAGTGTAGTGTTATTAAAATTCTCTGAATAGATTGATATTATTTATATATTTTGTTGAAAGTTTGTTATTTACTTTAAAATAACATGATTCAAATTATTATAAGTTATCACGCAAGTTTTTTTAAAATACCATGTATGAAAAAATAATTCATCATATTTTGCTTTCTAATCGTCTGGCACAAAGTATAGTAACAACAACCTCTTGAACGGGCATGAAAAAAGTAACAACAAGGACAGCCTTTTAAATTGGCATGAAGAAGAGTAACAACAACAAGGACAGCCTTTTGAACTGGCACAAAGCAAAGTATCAGCAACAAGGATAACATTTTAAACTGGCACAAAGCAAAGTATCAGCAACAAGGATAACATTTTAA
>NW_013666079.1:166313-172983 GCF_000517525.1 Limulus polyphemus
AACTGGCACAAAGCAAAGTATCAGCAACAAGGATAACCTTTTGAACTGACACAAATCAGAGTAATGAGAACAAGGACAACTTTTTGAACTGGCACAATGGAGTAACAAGAACAAGGATATCCTTTTAAACTGGCACAACTCAGAGTAACAAGAACAAGGACAATCTTTTGAACTGGCACAAAGCAAAGTATCAGCAACAAGGATAACATTTTGAACTGGCACAATGGAGTAACAAGAACAATAATATCCTTTTAAACTGGCACAAACCAGAGTAACAAGAACAAGGACAACCTTTTGAACTGGCACAAAGCAAAATATCAGCAACAAGGATAATCTTTTAAACTGGCACAAACCACCGTAACAAGAACAAGGACAACCTTTTGAACTGGCACAAAGCAAAGTATCAGCAACAAGGATAACCTTTTGAACTGGCACAAAGTAAAGTATCAGCAACAAATATAACCTTTAGAACTAGCACAAACCAAAGTAACACCAACAAGGACAACTATTTGAACAGGCATGAAGAAGAGTAACAACAATAAAGATAATCTTATGAACTGTCACAAACCAAAGTAACAACAACAAGGAGAACCTATTGATCTACCACAAAGCAATGAGGATGACCTTTTTAACTGGCACAAAGCAGAATAATAAGAACAAGGATATCCTTTTGTACGTTTTCTATAACCTTGAAAGACTTGTCATGGTTCATGTTTGGTTATTTGAGGCCATAGAATACATTAGATCTTAGTAATACAGTATAGAAAGTTTTAATGTGTGTTAGTTAGTGTAATTTCAGCATTGTAATTGCAACCGTTAAGAATCGTAGTTTTTTTTAGGTTTTGGTTACTGTGCTGTAACTACCAACGTTTAAGAATAGAAAGTTTTTTACCGTTTTAGCGTGTTTTAGCTGGTGTAATTTTAGCGTTGTAACTGACAAAATTTAAGGAAAGAAGATACTTTAGAGAATTAGTATGTTTTAATTGGTGTAATTTTAGTGTTGTAGTTGCGAACTTTTAAAAACATGAGAACCTTTTTTTTTAAGTTTTAATATGTGCAGCTATGGCAATGTTTAAATTAAAAAGAAAAATACTTTTTAGTTTTTTGCCGTTCCTTGTGGGTAAAAATCAAACACATGGTCTTATTCTTGCTGTCTAGTTTCCATAATTGATACAAAAAATGCAAATAACAGACTATTGGTTAGAAAACAAGAGTAATTGTAACTTATTTTTTTAGCTCTTAAAAATTTGTATATCTGAGAAATCCATCATAAAAAGAAAAAAAACAAGTATTTTTAAGGAACCTCGCACGTTTTAAACGCAAATTAGTAAGAAAATGAAGATCTGATTACCATTTATATGGGATGTCTCTCTATAATGGCTTGCATTATCAATACAGAAGTTATTTGGCGTCGGTGGTTCACGGTTCGCTTTTCGTACTTTGGAACGCCATCAAAAGTGACAGTGAGATCCATTTTTCGGCCATACCAGAGGAGCTTAAGGTGTGGCGGTGGGGTTTTTGATTAGCTGCCTTCCCTTGGAGACGGCTATGCGCAATTAGCCTTTTGTGTAACTTTGCGTGAAGTTACAAAACAAACAAGTAAACTATACTGTTTATATCAATAAAATACTGACAGTTTTATCTGAGCTTGATATGTAAGTTCATGAGAAATAAAAGGGTTTAGTTGTCTATATTCAACATAAACCACCAATCTTATCTTTCAATACACCGTGAGCATTTGTGATTCTCTATACTCTCAAAGTGAAGAAAATTCACGCTGAAGAACATGAATATATCTGCTCAACAAACATTCGCTATTTTTGCAAACTGTCGCCTTAGGCGAAACCGACAGAGCGATCAAATCACGCATTCTCTACCTATTAGACACACCAAATTATCACGTAAAAGTAGGTTTTCGGACCTCTATTCCCCCTGCGACTCACTGTTTTTATACGGACTACATTCTTTTTATACGTATTTTATGTTAATAAGAAAACTCCTCCCATTTATCTGTCACGATCAACCCTAGCAATGATGCAATTTGACTTTAAAATTGCCTTTCTTCTTTGAAATAATCTTTTTATTTACGCTAGTCATGAAACATGTGAAGAAATTCTATGCTGTATGATGAATATCAAAGAAACTCGCTTCAGTAGAGAGAGGAGAAAACTTTACAGAAACCATACACATGACTGCATATTACAATTAATGAGAAACGCAAGCAATGGTTGATTGCTTGCGTGATGACCGAATTAAACAAGGTGTTGCCGTATAACCAACACAACAATTTGTCACGTGTTAATGCAGTGAAAAATTAGTTTGACACACTGAACCTTCGAACTCCTACTTTTGAACTGTCATCTTTACATTATCACTGTAACAATATCACATATTAGGTGAGCTAAAGGGCTTGATGTTTCTCTTGAAGTGTCATGTTCCCATTATCACAGTAAACAATATCACATGTTAGGAGAGCTAAAGGGCTTGATGTTTCTCTTGAAGTGCCATGTTCCCATTATCACAGTAAACAATATCATATGTTAGGAGAGGTAAAAAGCTTGATGTTTCTCTTGAAGTGCCATGTTCCCATTATCACAGTAAACAATATCACATGTTAGGAGAGCTAAAAGTTCTAACGTTACTTCTGATGTTTCATATTCCCGTTATCAATGTAACAATATACGTAAGGTGTTAAAGGGTTTTACGTCACGCTTGAAGTAATCATGTTCCCGTTATCACTGTAACAATATCTTACGTTAGTAGTGAGAAAGGATTTGGCGTTTTTCCTGAAGTGTCATGTTCTCATTGTCACAGCAACAATATATGATAAAAGTGCTAAAGTGTTTGACGTTACTTCTGAAGTGTTGTATTCCCATTATCACAGCAAGGATATATGATAAAAATGCTAAAGAATTTGACGTTACTTCTGAAGTGCCACAATAACAATATCATATGTTAGGAGTAAGAAAGGCCTTTACGTTATTTTTGAAATGTCACGTTTCTATTATAATAATAACAACTTCATATTTTAGGAGTGCTGAAGGGTTTTAACTAATGCCACGTGAGCAGAGGCTTAGGTAATAAAACACGTGTTTTAAATTTACTTCAGAAAATGCTAAGTTTTGCGATAATCAGTAATAATGAAATCAGGAAAAAAGTAGTTGCTAAACACAATTGATAACTTGGGTAATATTAATGATTAATAATGATAGAAAACAAACACATTTAATTGTTTTCTGGAAAGGTTAACTTCATGCTTACAACTTTGTTAATATGTTCTTTTAGTTATTATGACAACAGATTCACATCAAGGGTTGGTGAAAGGTCCTCATGGTTAACAATTAGATTCACCGACAAACACCCAAGGCATTCTGACACTGAGATCAAGGGTTACTTTTCCTACTAACAGATTCATATCAAGGATTGGCGACAAGGTTTACTTAGAAACAACCAAGATATTATGACACAACGATTATGGTTTAACTTTTCTACCAACAGATTTACTCAAAGACCTGGTGGCGGGTCTTCACGGTTAAAAGTTGATTTGTCAAAGGTGTAAAATTACAAATTCCAATTATCTTTTGATTGTTCTGAACAATGTATTTTGAAGATTAACTATCCCTTACAGAGCTATGCAAATATGTGTCTGTTTATTAACTTAGCTTGAACTATGCGATTACGAGTTGTAAGTAAAAACTACAAGACGACCTAGGCTATACGACTTAATGCTCTAAGTAAAGCAAGGAGTAGCATGGACTACGTGATGGCATGGTTTAAGGAAATCCAAGGAATCCTGGATTACGAGATGGTGTGTTCTAGGTAAAATCAAAAGTATTCATGGGACATGAGACGACATGCTCTAAGTAAAACTAAAGGGTAACATTGACTACGTGACGTCATGCTCTAAGTAAAACTAAGGGGGTAACATGGGCTATGTGACGTCATGCTTTAAGCAAAGCAGAAGGATAACATGCGTTACAAGATATCATGCTCAAATAAAAGCCAAGGGTTAACACATGCTTCGTGACGATAGGCTTTAGAGACGAAAACTAGGCTTACACGATATATTAAGAAGATTCTCAACATTAACGATAATAACATTTGTTTTCTATTATTCATTGAAAGTGTATTTTACGTCTTAATTTGCATATAGTAATCATGAGGTTATAGTTTGTAATTTTATATTTTTAAACAGTATAGATTATCTTGGTCTCAGAATAGCTCCTTTAATTTCAGATTCCCTGATTTCGTTAATTTTTCTGCCTTACAAAGTCATTAATTATGGTCACCAATCACCAAGTGAGATTTAATACCAGCAAGTGTTATCCCAAGTTTTGGAGTCCGTTACTTCATTATAAAATATATTGATAATTAATTTATTAATGTCTAGATAAAACTAGTTGATTTTTGGATATAAGTAATTCAAATTCTTACTGCTAGCTGAAGAACTTTTATAATTTGTCATACATTCTTGGACAAAGACTCTTATTATATCACGCCTATTAAAATGAACTATGCATTTGGTTTGTTTGAAACATGTCAGGCTAAGAGTTAGGCCTCAACATATTTTTATGCACAAAAAAACGTATAAAAACTTCTACACCAGGGTGGCATTTTAGCCGTTACTTAGATGTACTAAAACTGTACCAGTTATTACTTGTGTGTGACTAAACTTGCCGCCTTAATATTAAGTAGCGTTGTTTCTTGTTCAGAAAGCAGTTTTTATATATCTTCGTAGTCTTATAGACTGCTCTAAGTGAAAGTAAAAAATAATGTATAACAAATACGTCAACCACACTATATCTGTTATATACAGAGCCTACGCGGTCTTTCGCTAATACCAGAGCTCATCAGGCTGGTTGGAATATGACAGAGATAGTATTTTTTTTGTTTTTTCGAAGTGTCATTGTATTGCTCCCCCACAGTGGCATAGCGGTATGTCCGCGGACTTACAACGCTAGAAACCGGGTTTCGATACCCGTGGTGGGCAAAGCACAAATAGCCCGTTGTGTAGCTTTGTGTTTAATTTTAAACAAATCAAGTTATTGCATTCGATCCCAAAGGGGGAGGGGGACAAATAGCAGTTGAGACGTTATTTATATTATAAAGTTGCATGAATAGCAACTGTTATGACATGAACTAGCTTAAGTTCGTGAAGTGTATATTTTATAATTTTACGTGAGTCACTTACAAGTAACAATTATAGTAAAAATAACGGTACAATATTATTTATTTATTTTAACACCAATTATATTATTATTATTTATTTTACTTGATATAACTTTACTCATTATTGTTCCCAGAGTGGGCCAAGCACCCATAACGTCAATGGGAAAAGACTACATTAATAATTCTACGAACTTGTGTATGAAAGTAAAGAATAGCCATATGTCAACCAGATGATATCTGGACAGAGGAGAATCCGTCGCCATTTTTATTCGTGGGCATGCGCACTTTGTTAATTAAACGAAGATGAACATTTAAGTAAAAACAAATATTTATTATTATTAGACTACTAAAAGACGGAGTTCAAGATGAAAACTTGTCTCAACTTTTGAAAAAAAGAAAATAAATATGTATTTTTTGTTATTTGCTTACGAAATATTGATTTAAGAAAGGACTATGTAAAACAATCACTTGTTTATTAATTAATAGATTTATTTTGTAGTCATTATTACCTTATGTGTATTTATATCGTAACATCTAATGACCAATCACTGAAGCCGAAGAAACATTATATTTTTATAAATCAAACTAAATACTTAAAGTCAAAAATAGGTGGTAGGATTGTCTTTTAAGTATACGTTATTAATACAAAAAACATCGTTAATCTCGTAAACAGATCAAATGGAGTTTGTTACAAACTTGGGCCGGGTGTTGCCAGTAATATTTAGCATACGCACACTGTGAAGGAATGGGGTTCGTGTTGCTGCACTTTGGGACCGTAGGTGCGCTATAGGAGTAACAGTCAAATCCCATTATTCAGATAAGATTAGATGATAGCGTTAGACACTGCTGACTAGATGCCTTCTCTATAGTTCATCATCTCAAAATCAGGGACGTTTTTTGCACATATACCCTTTGTGTAGCTTTGAGCGAATTTTTGAAACAAAAATAACACGTCATTCTGAAAAACGGTTAAGAATTTCGACATTATGATAAGTAGAAAAAAAAGACATCAGGTGGTTATTAACGTACTTTTTAACAGCTCAGAAATGTTAAACTAGGAAGTTCACTGAATGTTTTAGCTTCGAGTGATTGATGTGGCGGTATATACAAAATGTATTAATAGAAAATATGTGAAACTGAAGTTAATGACAAATATATCCTTTGCAGTTGCTCAATTGTAAACGTGACGTCACACTTTAGGTATGAATAGGCTATCTGCGCTCTGTCAAACTCCGGATTTTAGCGATGTAAATCCGTAAACTTACCGCTGACCCACTAGGGAACATAAATAATGTAAGACAGTGTTGTAATTCTTATAAAGTCACAGAAAAAAACGTACAATAAACTGATATAAGTAATTTTTATTGTCTATAATTACTCAGAGGTAAGTTTGAAGGCTCATAACGGTAAAAACCGGGTTTTGATAATCGTGGTTGGCACTGTACAGATATTCGTTGTGTAGCTTGGTGTTTAATTACAAATAAACAAAGTTATCGTAAAT
>NW_013666079.1:173935-199294 GCF_000517525.1 Limulus polyphemus
ACATCACACTTTAGGTATGAATAGGCTATCTGCGCTCTGTCAAACTCCGGATTTTAGCGATGTAAGTCCGTAAACTTACCGCTGACCCACCAGGGAACATAAATAATGTAAGACAGTGTTGTAATTCTTATAAAGTCACAGAAAAAAACGTACAATAAACTGATATAAGTAATTTTTATTGTCTATAATTACTCAGAGGTAAGTCTGAAGGCTCATAACGGTAAAAACCGGGTTTCGATACCCGTGGTTGGCACTGTACAGATATTTGTTGTGTAGCTTGGTGTTTAATTACAAATAAACAAACTTATCGTAAATGACGATATGACATTAATTTCGAGGCTTTCTGCGCACTTAATTAACACTAAATAGGTGTTGATAATATGTTTGTTTTAGAGCAAAGCAGCTGTAAGTTTACAGACTTAAAACGCTAAAATCCTGGATGATAGCCAATTGTAGTCCCACCGGAGGACAACTGTTAATAGAAGATGGTGCAAAATTCGCTCACCACCATGATTCACCCAACACATTTATATACATATGTCACAGATGTCTTTTCTTTTTCACCACAGGTAAATTGAAAATATCACCTGTGGTGAAAAAGAAAATAACTCTGTAACACACACACACACACACATAGATATATATATATATAATCATTAAGCAGTTGGTCCGCTGTATAATATCGAATAATAAATAAGGTCCAATGCCATAATGTTATTCACATACCTATATTAACTTGGTTGCTGTATGGTGAATGAAAAATAAGACTCAGTACCTCATAAATGTTATATGTATGTTTATGACATTGTATATTCCTGATGGAAATGCTCTATTAAATTAACTACGCTATTTACTGAATTCATTTTTATAGTTATGAATTATGCAAGTAGCTTGATTTGATTACAAGTTACTGATAACTCTTTCGCTTAGGTTTACAAATCGTATTTGGTAGCATTTGGGGTGTTTCGATTGTAGGGGCTCTTGTGATTTGGTTATAATTTCGCCCAAAGCTACACGAAGGCTGTCTGCGCTAGCCGTCGCTAACTTAACAGTGTAAGACTAGAGGGAAGGCAGCTAGTCATCACCACCCATCGCCAACTCTTGGGCTACTCTTTTACCAACTAATAGTGGGATTGACGGTCACATTATAACGCCCTCACGGCTGAAAGGGCGAGCATGTTTAGTGTGGCTCTTATGATTCTCTGGTTTAAACTTTCCAACTTATTTGGATGTGGTAAATGTCAAGTGTTTGACATATCCCCAAAATAACAAAATGATTTAAGACCAACAAAACCTACAGGATCACTTCTACACGTTCCTGAAAGGGTAATGACATCCCAAACCAATTATTGTAACAAAAGAAAAATGAATTACACAGAATAGCTATAGAACTATCATGGAGTGCGCAGCTTTTGCATCGCCCTCTACGTAATTCTGAAAATAAGATGTGATTTATAATTTTAGTTGACTGCTACAGGTTAATAATAGTTTGTTTGACTTATTGGGATGTTCTAATGCAATAGATCCTAATCCCATTTAATCCAAATTTTACATCGAAATTCTGGATGCCTATTAAACTTGTTTTAACAAGTCGTTGAAACACACAGTTCAAAGCCATCACGTATGTAATCTTCACTTTAAAACACTAAAATGCCTATTAGAATAAAACATCTATGACTCTTGTACTAGAGTAAACTTACTCTTGTACTAGAATATTCTTGTGTAACATCCAAACAGTTTCTTAGGACCATTATATGGTTAATATAGATTTAACTTTTAAAGTGTTTAAATCGATAGAAAGAAACCACTTTATCATTAATATTTAATTACACTTTACATAAACTCGTAGAAACAAGATATCAAATAAAATGGGCCAGCTGTGGCGTAGTGGTTAATGTGCCGGTCTGCGTATCGGGAGATCCAAGGTTCATGCGCGATGCCACTGGACGCGTCCGCACTTTCGTTGCGTTAGAAGAGTGACCCGTTATTTGGTTCATAGCTGTCAAAGTCTTATTAGCGGTGGGTGGTGCTGATTGGTTAGTAAGTTAAAATTAGTGAAAAGTGTGTCTAAAATCTAGGGGTCTCTGACCTGACTGCTTAAACCATATGTCGCATAAAGTGCCGTTTAGAATACCAATAGCAATCAAATAAAAACTAAATAATAACTTTTAATTTTGTTTTAATATCAAGACTAAAAAGAAAAGGTTACCTCAGTTTTTGTGTTTCTTCTTGACAAATACAATTTTAGATGATTATTTTCAATGAATTAAACTCCACAAACAATAGTTTTATATAAATTCACTTAAAAACTGAAGATAGAAAATTTGTCTATATCGTTGAAACTTTATTTAAAGGAAAATTAAAATATGAGTTCATTAAATAAAATGTTTTGTAAAATATCACATAACATTGAACTTATGCTTGAATGTACACATTTTCAGAATAACTTGTTAAAAGAAAGAGAGCAAATAGCCCATTGCAACAACAACAACAGCCTTTCATAATAAGTGTTCTTTATGATAGAACTTTGCACGTGTGCAAAATGATATAACTGAATCATGGTGAAACATCTATAGTGTAGAACACAACTGGATATGGTAGATCACAGAACTTGCTTTCTGAAGAAGTTCTTGATAATGTACCAGCCCGAAAGAAAAACTGTTTTTCCAGAACTAAAAAAAAAAAACTGAAAGGGTAAAGTAGAAAATTCAGAGAGTTTTACATGGTAAAACAACAGGTAGCAGAAATAGCAAAGATTCACATTTTTGTTAATATTCTGCAAACACTTGCGAAACTTTTTAAATCTAAAGCAACTTTTTCTCTACTGGGTGTGCTGCCTGAAATAGCTTTTTTCTACGAAATGGATCTGTCTGAATTAACTCTTTCTATACTGAATGGGTCTTCCTGAAGTAACTCTTCTTCTTCTATCGTATGGGTTCGTCTAAAATAATTCTATCTCCACCAGAGTGGTCTATTAAGGCAGCTTTTGCTCTACCAAGTGAATCTGCAACTATTGTGCTTGACGTTACATCTTTTCTACTTGGGTTGGATAACATGCCCAGACTGTAAACCCGAGGATCCATGGTTTATGTCTCGTTGCTTTAAATTTACCCTTAGCACTTTTACGCCTTAGGTTCATTATAAAGTGACGGTCAAAATTCCAAGAGTATCTCAAGAATTGTGGGTAATTGCTGCTAACTAGCTATCTGCCTTCCGTTTAATCTATCAGTTCAACATTTTGGATGGCTAGAGAAGATAGCCCTTGTTGCTTCACGCAAGTATCGAAACAAACAACCTTTTCTATCGATATATTAAAATAACTGTTGAGAAGCATTTTCTTGTTTTGCAGATATTTGCTTTCATTTGAAATACGCTACGTACAATTTCACATTTTACTGATGTATTGTCTCAAAACGATAAAAGTTTATTTCCTTAATCATAATTACAAAAAAGTAGGTCTGACGTTTTAAGATGACAACTTGAGAGAGAGTGTATATTTGTTGGAAGGTTTCACATAATAGTCAGCTGAGACCGCACATATTGGACTTTTTGTCCCTGATCAGGAGATTGGACCAATGCCCCAGACATTTGTAGAAAGGTGAAATATATATGGTGCTGATGAGGTTCCTTAAAAGGTTAGGAATTATTTGACAAGCTGTGTTCTTGAGATGAAGCAGTGTCCATCCGAGAATACTAGCCAAGGTTTGAAACGTTACATAACAAGTAACTTTATTTAACAAAATAAACCTTTACATGCAGGTAAGTTCTTTGTTTTTCAATATGTCGAGATTCTTATATCTCACAGTTTTCGTTTTAAATCTACTACAAGTTATTTTTACTATCATTATAACTCTTTTTGAGTTAGGGTGTAACGTAAGTTAAATTTGACATCATTCTAACACTAAGAACCTTCATAATTATCGATAGCTTAAAGCGTATAATTCAATACACTATGCGATGTTGTGGAATCAGATTTTGCCAGTACTCGGAGGGAATCATAGCACTTTCAACTCCACTATGCTATGTTACCAGATAAGCCTTTAATAAGATCCAGGGTATCATAGAACTTAGCACTTCTTTACTCCAACCTTCTTATTTGCTGCTAGTGAGAATCCTGGAATGTTATTTTGTAAAATGTTGATTATGGAGGTGTTTGCTTGGATAAAATCTGTTTAAGTCACGTCTAACGGTATGGAAACGTTCGCTTACTAATCATCATGAATGTGTCCACGACCCGAAGGTTCTGCCATTTGAGGCGCTAGTAACTCCTCCCAGTAAATGTTGCTCTTTTCTTCTGATCTCGCTTCAACCCGTGACTAGTCCCACCCCAACCATGTATAGTCCCTGATCCTCTCCCTCCCCCAATGAGAATCGAAATATGTGCGCTTTCTATTAATCATACTGTGTGGAAGGTGTTAATCTAAGTAGTGTTTGAAGTTCTAGCTACAATTCACAAACTTAACATGACTCAGAACATTTGACTTTGTTTGGAAAAGCAGGCTCTTGATAGGGTTGGGTCGAAAGGGCAGAAAACATTACTCACCATGCATGTTGGCTCCCACCGTCTTCGCATACTTCCTCTAATATTTAATCGGCGCTGCATTCCTTCCTGATAACCAACTATTTGACTTCACTGTGATATGATAAAACCCGCTTCCAATACTTCTAAGTGATATAATCAAGCTCGCTTCCAGTAATTCACTGTGATATAATCAAACGCTCTTTCAATACTTGACTTTGATATGATTAAACCCACTTCCAAGATCTGTATTGGTCACAAAGAACTAAGGTTAAAAATAATGTAAAGGTTGTTGCTTTCTTCTTTAAAACTTTAATTCCCATCCTTTAATGTATTGAGTAGGAAATTCTCACCAAAATTATATGCTTTCCAGTGGCGGATCCAGAATTTTGAAAACAGGGAGGCGCGATGATTCTAAACGAGGAATTTTCCTGGTAGGGGTTAAATGGGTTATTTAGATTTGTTATAATACTTGCTAGATGTTGTTCTTATTGCTTTTTTATTTTTTTATTTAATATGAAATACGCTACATTCTTCCCTCCTCAAAGATCCAATTTTTGCAATTATTTTGATTTTATTTTCAAAACGGGGGGGGGGGGGCGCCCAGCGCGCCGGGCCTGTATCCGCCCTTGCTTTCCTTCCCGTAGTTTCTATCCTTCGCTATTGTTGGTTCTGATATGCTCGTAAATGATTTGGTCAAATGACATCACTAGTTAACAGAAAAAATGCTTAATTTGAAGTTGCACTCTCTGAGTTTCGTGGAGAAAGAAAGCTAAGCCTAAAAGATAATAAAAAACACGATGATTTTAATTAATCTAAGTTTCAAATGGACGAAAGGCGGAAGACTTTCGAAACGTCGTCCTCTACATTTGTAAGTTTCAACAACACGCAATTGCTGTCCATTTGAAACTTAGATTCATTATAAATACTTTGCCTAAACAACCTATCAAAGATTACGATGATTTTAGTCATGAAGAAGAGTTTTGATATGTTTTCCGATTTTTCTAATATTATCTTACTGAGGGAGAAACAGACTGCAAATACTCTAAAACAAAACAGAACGAAAACAAGAAAACACATTCTTTTCCTTTGGGGGAAGTATTTTGATAAAAAAATTTGTTCAATTTTTTTCTCAACTTGTTGAAAATAAAATTCAAATAGTGTTGGGTTGTATCTTTTGTTGTTTGCTTTACCAACATCTATACTATTATTCTGCTTGTTTGTATGTACGACCATTACGCTTTCTGACCGAGAACCTGCTGCATAAGCATGCGTAGTTAGAATGTTTCCCCCCAAGAAAAACCGCGCATGCGCATTATTCACTCGACTACAAACAGTCTGCCTGCGGCAGAGAGCTGCAAAGCTCAGTGATCAGTTCGCTACAATTGCTGTGTGAAACAAGAAGTAACAACAAAAGGGGAATGTGAATATACTTTACTAATCATTTTTGTACAACAAATATTAAAACTTACCAAAGTTTTTAAAAAAGGGTTGACGTTTTATGGTCCCAGGCTATTGGAGTATTCGGATAATTTTGTCATAGTATAGTACTTTGAAGATGTAATAGCCAGAGGAAATTTGGAAAATGTACCATGATGTTTAACTGAATTTCTATAGTTATGGGTGTTTTGAAGCAAGAAATGGATTACTCACAGTTTAAACGGAGTGAAAAGTCATTTTTACTACTACCAACAAAATCAGGAGTAAACATGAGCAGTGAACAATGGACAGTACTTATACTGAAGATCGCTTTTGTTTGTAACAATGGACTGTACTTATACTGAAGATCGCTTTAGTTTGTAACAATGGACAGTACTTATACTTAAGATCGCTTTTGTTTGTAACAATGGACAGTACTTATACTGAAGATCGCTTTTCTTTGTAAACTTGACTTGTTGCAGACTAATGGAGCATATCATTATATATAGATTCTATATGCTATACGTTCAGTATGAAGGCACTACTCGCGTCACTGGTCATTCCATAGGTGAAAGTAAAATGGACATAGCCTTTAGACATGCTAATGCTACTAAAATCAAAACTGGGTTTCCAACATAATCATCTGTGAGGAATCCCAAAATATTCAAATGAGACAGACACATGCCTTCATAGTGTGTGTGTATATATATATATATATATATTTATATAGCTAGAACACGAAACACGGTTAGTACTGCACAAGGTATGAAAATCTGCAAGTGCTCTCAAAACACGTATTCCTGAAAAATTTCGTTACATTAAGAATTTTACCATTATTAACTAAGAGAAAGAATGATAAAACCTATGATGCTTTTTCAAGTACCGCCTAACCTTAAGTCGTAAGTCTAATAAGTTATAGAAATATTAATTACATTAGTCATGTACCTATAGTGCCTTATTTTTGCACTTGACAAATCACTTGCACAGCATGACTTTTACACAAGACAAATAATTAACAAAGAATTAAATTTACAATAACAAAACCAAAGTTGCAATATTAAACCAGAGTTACAATTAAATACAAGAATAAACCTTTTTAACAAAGAATTAAATTTACAATAATATAACCAAAGTTGCAATATTAAACCAGAGTTACAATTAAATACAAGAATAAACCTTTTAACAAAGAATTAAATACAAGAATAAACCTTTTAACAAAGAATTAAATACAAGAATAAACCTTTTAACAAAGAATTAAATACAAGAATAAACCTTTTAACAAAGAATTAAATACAAGAATAAACCTTTTAACAAAGAATTAAATTTACAATAATAAAACCAAAGTTGCAATATTAAACCAGAGTTACAATTAAATACAAGAATAAACTTTTTAACAAAGATAATTAATAAATATCAAAACCCTTTCAATATGACAACCATTTTACGTAAAAATACAAAAATTCTTTTCCTGTTTTCAATTTAGCGCAAAGTTATTTGAGGGTTATCTGCTATAGCCGTCCTAATTTAGCAATGATATACTAGAGAGAAGGCAGCTAGTCAACACTATTAATCGCCAACTCTTGGACTACACTTTTACTAACGAATACCGTTACATTATAATGCCCTACAACTGAAAAGGAGTTGAACCCGCGAGACGTAGATTGCGAGTTAAGTGCCCTAACCACCAGGCTATGCCAAATACAATAATAATAATGATTCCCTTAACATAAATAAACAAAAACAAAAAGCATAAACCTTTCGAGGATACATTACAAACTTTCAACAAAAATACTTAGTAAAGAATCAAATCAAAAAGAAATAATATTTTTATACAGTATATTAAAGAAATAACACCCTTTAACAATCATACACATCAAAATAAAGTCAAAGTACATTTTAACATCGATCACATATTTTTGTAAAATCATCAAAGGCTACCCTTTCTCAAAAAATGACAGATATGCAAATATTTACAGAACAACACACACAATGCAACGCATATCAAATACCATTTAACATTGGTGATGCAGCTTCAATTAAATACAAAATATAGAACTGCATTATAATAATACCCCTTAGGAATGTAAAATAAAAATATTCCTAATAAAAAATATAATTACATAAAACAACGCGACATGCTTTTCAACACAGATAACTACTATTGTTTCACATACAAAATGCATTACAAAACGAAATCCCTTAAACATAAGCGACATATAAATAATGGTATAAGCACATCAAAAAGTAAAAACAAAACACTCACTATTATAAACAAATTACGCACACATAAAAAGGCAATAAAATACATAACAAAGACCTTTTTAGGATTAATCCTTTTTTTCACACTAGGAATAGCCTCTTTATAATTAAAAAAACAACATTATAACGTCACTATTTACAAAATGAGACATCACACACACAATATAACGTCACTATTTACAGAATGGGACATCACACACACAATATAACGTCACTATTTACAGAATGGGACATCACACACACAATATAACGTCACTATTGCTCATCTGGTTTTTCTCCTTGCACTATGCAGTGGGTAGACTCATGAGACAACTGAGACAGGTGATGTTTCTCTAATTAATTAATAGTCCAATAGCAAAGTGGTAATAATTGTTACATTCACTATATTCCTAGACTCTAGGGTAAGACTGTTAGCAACAATGAATGGAGTCAACTTGTTGGAGAACCATTTCAACAGTATATTCTCCTTCATGAGATTAATATTAGCTGAAGTCAGTCTATAAGTTCTTAAACTTTACAATACTAAAGATATTTTTATAGCCACATATGTAAAAATATGAATTTTTAAGCAAGCAGAATGAATGTATGTAAAACTTTTAGCAAGTCCTTTTGTCTACAGTAAACATATATACACGCCTCAGTCCATCAGTCTCCATTAAGGTCCTTCACTAGACTACGATATTACTCTGCTCCCCACTGTTATAATAACATCAGCTAACACTATTACTTGTAACTTGCTCACATTATTTCCACCACTGTCTGGTTGTTTTATGAACAGAGCTCAAGTTCAATGTAGATGAAAAAGGGGTAAAACTGTAAGCATTGGTTTTTATATAAATAACAAATAGGCTAGAGACTGAGCAAGTTTCAACTTCTATCTTCTGGTCATGAGAATCTATGAGCAGGGTAATTTCAAATACACTAAACGTCTTTCAGATACAAGTTAGTTACAGGCTTGAGCAGCTTCAAAGCAATGCTACACAGATATTACTTTCTGTCTCAAGCCATACACTCACAGTCTGCACTATCATACATTTAAATTGCACATTATAATGAAACACATATTAAGAAAATATTCAATTAGCCACATACTTACAAAATGTTCACAAAGTCTTTGGTTCACAATATTAAATTATAACCAAATAAAACACTTGGTACACTGAATTTACTTTTAACACACGACAGAAGCTACTCTCTGTATATTTCACTTTTTACAGATAATTAATTTCATTCACTCATGAATATTTTGATTCAATCGAATCCAAAATATCTTTCACTATCAAAAACATTAGATAAAACTAGTAAAACTGAAATTATTTTTTCACCAGCATTCATGGAAATTTTACAGGCATTGTGTCTTCCAATAATGCTTCACAAACCTGTAATCCGTGTTTACGGTATGTCTTAATGTCTTGACATTCAGATCAAATCCTATATTTTCATTCATGGGTTGCTTGAAAATTGTGTTCTCTATGTAATTGATTCATTTATGTCATACAGAATTCATGAACGACTTTATTCATTATCTGTATATTTGTGTAACATCACGTACATATATATTCATACACGTATACTGCCACATATATTACACATTGTCATATATACTAGTAGTGCTAGACAGACTGCTTCCAGCTCGTGCGCATTACAGTGATAATACAAGCAGGCCAACTCCACTTCCCCTGTGTCGATAGCTGTGATACTGTAACATATCGTAATTTATGAGCCAGTAAACTCAAGTCACTCTCTAGGCTTCACGAAATAATAAAATAATCAAGAGAATTCAGTCAAACTAAGACTTTCCTGCTAAATTTCCTTCATCTAGGACTAATATTTATATTGTCCACTACAGCATATACTAACACACAGCCAAAACAGACTAAACACAATGTTCTGCCACAATAGACGACCACAAACATTAAAATGTGAGCTAATTATCATAATATTGTTCTACACCTTGTGAATCGATAAACTTGCTATAGTTAGCAGCACAGAAAAAATAAAATAAAGGCAAAACCATCTTAGATTTATAATTAGCTTATTTATATTGTGTACTAAGATACAACGTAACTTCCTTATTGTACCTGTGAAAGTTATATATAGTTGTGTGTAAAAGCTATGTAAAGTTTTCACTCAAGCCCAAGTGGTTTCTCAGTAAAAATACTCAGCAAATGCTCACCATTAAAACTCCTACTTGAGTGCTGGTGAGCAGGAATCGTAACATTCCTTCAGCCTTCAAATGTATTAGAAACCCCAGCAATCACTCACTATCCTGCCAAATGTAAATGTTTCAAACATTACAGATAATAACCTCAGGTGTTCTACCTACGAGTTCAACGAATATCGTAGTATATCGCATGACCTAATACAGGAGAATTATGCTACTACTCATCTAGGTAGTGTGAATGATCCTTGCCTTTACTTTGAAAATTTCTCTATAGATAGTAAACTAAGGGTTGTAATTCATATTCCACTTAGTGTTTGAACTAACACCAGTCTTCTTCAGTTATACAAGTTGAGAATATTCTAAAGACCTTATCTATTAGCGTTAGTTGTCCTAACTGTATAATAATCAACTGGTTGTAACATGATGCAGTGCATGTACATCTAATAGTGAAATCCACTTGATAGCTTGGAAAATAAGGAACAACAACACTTCATTTCCGTAGTTAATCTATTAATTAATTCATCATCGTAACTGATGCTCTGGCAATTAATCCCAACCACATCAATCAGGATGTTGTTATCGGCATCTTGACTGATAATTGGAATTAGCACTTTGTCATCTTACTCCTCTTGGATAGCCAGATTAGTGCTTTGAGCATCTTCCTCCTCGTCAACTGAGTTGAGACGATACAAAACAGTTCTTTAACTCTCCTCTGACTCATTAGTTTAAACCTATGATTCGTGATTCAACCAACATATGAGAGGCTCATTAGTTATGTGTACAGCCTTAGCTTGTCAACATTATCAGCACTCCTATGCCATACAACTACTGTAGTTGATGGACCAATTTGCCAGGGAACAAGATAAGGATCAATCCAGCTGAAACAAAGCTGACTTTGTGCATTGGCGTGAACCAAAGCCATATTTAGTCTCTATGTTTGAAAATTTAACCATTTTTTCATAACATCTCTTCTGCCATATGGCAGCCTTTCTTAGCTGTTGATACACAATCTCATTTGTGTCAACTAATGCAGACCTCAATCACTACACACATTGTTATGGACACTAACATATCAGCCCTATGAGCAGACTACGTAGCACATCTACAGGAAGCTGTGACTTTCAACCAAGAATGAATATGTTGAGTAAACTAACGGTCAAACTCTATATAGTTGGGCAACATGCCATCATGATGTACAGCAAGTGTTCACCCTAGTTGGTTCTTTTTAAGATAAACAAACTTTATAGGCATCTGCCTAATAGTTTATATTATCTATTCTGCTAAACCATCAAACTGGGAGTTATATGGCAAAGTACACATTTTCACTACGCCAAATACTCTACACAACTCGGGGAATAACTGGCTGTTGTAACTAGCTACCTAGTCCATGTGAATATCTTCAGGTGAAGCTATTTGCAATATCCACTGTTCTGTTAAGAATAAACATTGGCCCACGTGGTGAGATAATCAGTTCCATCCACCACATACCTTGTTAATTTTCTGGAATAAGACTAATAATGTCAAGGACCATTGTCTGTAAGGAGAACCAACAACTTTCTGCAGAGTTTTCTCTGTTTGTCCAGTACACATCATACAATATTTACACCACCAATCAACGTGTCAACGTGGATGAGATAGTGGAACTATTGTCGTATGTTAACACAGGTATTAATAACATCTTGATGATCTTCAGTTTGGAATTATGCAAGGTCTGAAGTACTTTCTGCCTGAGACCTCTGTGGACCACCAGCTATAATACAGGTTGAGAACTGCATCTGAGTGACTTTTAACAATACTATAGAAAACCTTACTATTCCTGAAACTATTTATACAAGTATGACAGGTTACATACAACTATCCTGCATTTATTGATCTGTGCTGGCCATGCTTCATATTGCTGCACATCAAGGAACACACACATACTATATTTGGAACTGACAGTTCGTATTCATGGATATCCTAAAGTGTTAATCATGGTATCAATCCAGTAATGGAATTTTTTACTGTATGGTTCGATGTCATTATTATAAGAATGGCTTTAAGTCGTATACAAGGATCATGTTCATGGAACAAATACGCTGTCACTGTACAGCACATTGGATCTCTGTATTTTGCGAGTTCAGGCAATAGTGTACAACAACGTTATATTCTTGGAATATTATACTCCAACATTCAATCATCTCTTATGAACCACATCAGCGATGCATAGTTCACATGGTTGATGAACTCTCTACCATACAAATCCTGGTGGAAATACTTGATGAATATTACTACTGCAAGCAGCTCTTTCTTCATCATGAAGTATCTGCATTAAGGAGTTGTTAATATATGATTAGCATACAAAACTATATGCCCACTCCATCCTGTAACTGCAATAATAAAGTCCCAATTTCACTACCATTGAAATTTACAATCTTGTCATGCTTCAACTAAACCAATTTTAGCGACTGAAATATTTTTTCACGGTCTTTAGTCCATCTAAAATGTAAACCACATTCAGTGGGAGTAAATAATAATGCAGCAGTCTTGGAACATTGGCATGATGCAAACCAGTTTATTTGTTGTACAAGCAAAACTGACTGACAATTTCTGTAATATGTCCATAACAAAAACAGTAGTACCAGAAATAAGATAAGATACAACTATACCTTTGTCCTGTAGATGACATTACCTAAATGTAGTTGGAGATGTTCCTCTCTCTCCTTGTTTTATCACCATTCACCAGAACAAAGTCAATATTAATTAACTGGCTAAAGAGTTGTCTTACTCAGATACCTGATACATGACGAGGTCAGACAGTGTCCTGGCAGCTCTTACATCAACGAGGAATTCTACCTCTCTCTCTGATGCACTCTTAATGCTATATACCATGCACCACCCAGACCTGAAAGAGCTGGGCTGACCACCAAACCTTGTCATGAAGGTGACTGTTATGATACCCCAAGTCAGGTTTGGCCACCAACTTGGGCTACATTAGTTTTCTGGAGCCAGAGAAGCAGTGGCACTGACTTACTGGCAATCCTGCAACATCTCCTGAACAGTTGGATGAAATAAGAATCTTCACCTACCTTGTTAACAGTAATATATGGGCATTTCACTCTAAAATGGCACATACGTTTACAGCAAAATCATGTCTTGATTCTTGCTTCCCATACATTATCAGAAAATGCTGCAACACAGATGCTACCTCCATCCATGTGAGAATGTCTCTCATACCCAGATTATCTAGCGTCATATCTCTTGGTATTTCTTGAACAAACTCGTCAATGATGATGTTCACATGATCTGTTAATGCCATATTGGGATATATTTTTCCATGCAAATGATATATATATTGTTCATATAGATAGCCTGGACCTATATGGAACCTCATTTCAACCCTTGGCCTCGATTTGATGGGATATTTCTAACCTCTGTGGGGTCAAAATGTCAATATAACTCAGCCTTGACTGTATTCCAGTTACCAACCTGCTCCTCACTGAAGTTCTCAACTGAGACAAGTACCAATCTATCAAACATCAACATCAGGTAATCCGTTCGATGTAAAAAATCCAAATTTTAGCTACTTGAAACATTTCAAGAGATGGTATAAGTCTTATTTATCCTCACCTTTAAATGGTGGGAAGAAATTTCCATAAACCTATTCACAGGGTTCTGTGATAGTAGTTTTATACTTTTTCTCACAAAATCTCAGCCAAAATCAGGCTGAGACAATCTAGCTCTCAGGGAAGCAGTGTAGTAGGTGTACTCAGATCCCCTTATGTTTGCACAAACGTTAGGTACCTGATCCTCGGATGCATTATGGTGAGTTGCAGAGGGCAGTCCAATATGTGCTGTGCGTAATCCAAGATTTCTCTGTTACCCACAGTCACACCAGCAGCATGTCTCCCATCATGGACAGGCTCACAACTGCCTCATGGATCACCATCTTTATCAACTGGTGCCTACTGTTTTACCTGCTGGTCATTTCAGGCTGACAGATTTTGTTTACCAGAATCATCTCCACTTCTTTCAGCTGGTTTTAGGTAGTATCGACTAGAGTTGGGGTCATGCAACCATTGTCAGCAAATGCCTGAGAGTCTTAAAGAGACTACTACATTCAGTCTCAGACTATCCAGATTGCAATTTACCACAATGTCCCTCAGTCGACTGTGTCTTCTGTGTAGCAAGATCTACTCTCACGAATAGAATTCAATCAGAAGTTGTGGATGCCCCAGAGTCTCAAACTACAGCAAGGTTGCAGTTATGGACCTATGTAACAATGTCAAAAGTCTAACGTCCAGGAGAGGAATTCTCCAAGACCTAAATATTGTCTCAGGCAGCTGTATGCTCTCAGTAATGAACCCTTTTTCTTGGTTATAAATCATTCTACTTCTTCAAAAGTGTTTAAACTTAAAGTACACAATGGTTTGTCCTTATACTGGAGGTCCCATTTATTTACAATCTTTACTTGTTTCAGACTCATAGAGCACAGCGTTATCTACAATATAATGTCACCCCTCTCAATGCGCAGGAACTTAGCACATCACTGGTCATCTCATTGATGACAGTTGGGAAAGAACAGCCTCTAGACATTTCTAAATTTAGACGCGGAAACGTCACTAAGGACAGTAAATACAAGATCAAAACTAACTGTCCAACAACATCTGTGAAAAAGTCCAAAAAAATATCCAAGTGGGACACATGCCTTCACGAGGCAGATTTCCTGTATATGAAAGTCTATTAAGGCTCTATGGAGATTTTCGGTAAAAGTTTACCTTTCTAAGCTAAAAGAGAAGGAAAACATGGAAATTTTCCAAACATCGCCAAAGCATACTTCTGATTTTAGCGTCTGGGAACATTTTTTGGATTAGTTTTGTACACAAACACTTTGAAAGTGAAATAAATTTGAATGAGGATTGTCCTTAACTTGTAACCTTTAAATCTTATTGGTTATTCGAGTTGAAAGCTCATTTTCCAGTTAGTCATCAATGCACGTGTTTTAACAAATCAAATCGTTCTCAACTTAAGTTATATTTCAGATTTTCTCCATGGTAGACCATACTGTTGTTAAAAATTAAGATTTAACTTCTTCATATTTAACACATTATACAATTAGATTAGGTAATTAGATCTGGTTTAGCCTGATAGAATAGACTAGGGATATTACACCAGGTTTAGCCTGATAAAAAAAAGACTAGAAATATTAGACGGGATATAGAGTGAATGATATTAATTACTGCGGTTTACATGTATAAATAGTTTTAAGTAGTGACCCATATGTAGTCTAGTCGATAGAGTGCTAGGCTACGTTGAGGAAGATCCAAGGCTCGAGCCAAGATATACTGCTAAACTCAGTCCGCTCTTTCAGTTCAGGGTGTGTTATAACCGTGACAGTCAATCTTGTTTTTCAATTAAGAGTATTTCTGTAGATGGTGAGTACTGTTGACTGATTATCCTGCCTCCTTCTTGTCAATAATTCTGAATTAGGAATTGCAATGTCTGAACCATTGGGTTCGTGACCTAACCGTTTGATGAGTTGTATAAAATGCCATTCAGGTTGAAATACCAAGCGTTTAAAACGTATAGCATTTTTTTCTATCATCTTTCTGTACGTTTTTTTAATTAATCTAAGTTCAGTAAATAAAGATTCAAATAATAATAATAATAAAAATCTAATGACTAATTTTATCTTAAAGAATACTAAATTATTTGCATATCCAACCATCAATTTGGTTCTAAGCTACAACCACATTATCTTTTATTGATAAATGATCATGGAGCTCATAATTGTAATTTTTGTTGATTATTGTTTAACCAAAATTATGAGATCAATTATAATATATATTTTTGATATTCAATATCACTGATAAACCATAGGAATTACATTTGATCCTTGATCTTATTTTTAATGTAATATTACTCAACCAGGCCCGATTAAGCACCTTTTACGATGTGTCATATAAAGAAGGTATCTTAAATTTAATTTTACAATAAGTCTATATAGAAATCACAATAGGTGATTAGGTTTAATATCGTTGAATACAGACGGGAGTAGTTATCCCCCCACCCACACCCGTGCAACACGCCATTAGAGAGGCTACACGTGTGTCGACTTCAGACAATAGGGAAGGAGACAATGATGTCACCAGAGAGGATGCGTTGCTAAGCCGCCATGACAGACGGCCATGACGTCAGAGTCAATGGCTAGGTTTAAAACACTAATTCATTAGTTGTATATTTAATTACATTTCCTGACCATTTATGCGTAAATAGTCCAGAAAAAAATTTTACTTAAATATCATGCACTAGTTTAAAATTTACTGTTTCACTAGTTTGACTTTATGTTATCTACATAAGTTGAAAAAATATTTAATTTTACACATGATATTTTATAGCTATATCTTACATGAGTTTTACAAGAGTGGGCAATATACTTCCACATACGATTACGTCATCAATGTCCAGGTTTAATTATGTTCAAACCATTATTTTAACGACAATCATACTGTTCGTACGATTTTAATAAATCTGCTGTTATCAATTATTTGATTGAGATAACAATTAACGTTTTTGTTTTCAATTATATATATATTTATTTATTTGTATTACATGTATTTAACAAAGGTGGCCAATGTTACTAAGGATTGTATACAGATTTCAACATACATTTAATTGCGTACGTTTGACAAAGATATTTCTGTACTTCTACAGGACAGTATACAGCATGTAGATCTTCTTTTCATTTCCATCTGTAATTCATTAACACCATGAAGACATTTCTCTCTGACTCAGTGTGACATGTTCAGATTTGTCGACAACGATAATAAGCATAATATATATACAATATTGTCCACACACAGAGACGAATACACACGAACTTAGTTTATAAACACAAAACAACCATACTTTACAACAATCAGCTTAGAATAAGTTTTCAACACGTATGATATTTCATCATACAACGAATAGCAACATTCTATAACAAACAATCTAGTTTTTATTTGAATTATCTCACGTTATATTTAGAAACAGTGATACGGTAACACCTAAAAATCGGTGCATTTAGCTCGCATGACATATGATTTTTACTGTTTCTAGAGCTGGATAGTTTTACAATCATATTAAACGTACGGTTGAAAATTTTTGTCACACCTAATATTTTTATAAATACTGAACGATTTAACATACAGTTTATAGTTTTCGTTCTATAACGTTTTACATTCTGAAAAGGACGCAAAATCTCTTATTTCAACTATCAATTATTGTAACATAAAAATTAACTCTGTAGTAAATCATTTTACTACATAATAAATGAGATTAATTGCAATTATAGAATAATACTAATTACCATTTGTTCATACATCTTTGAGGACTGAACTTTATTCTACATTAAATGTGTGACTGACATTATATACAGTGTAAAGTAGGAAATACAAAGTTGAATGTATGGGTCACGTGGTCACATGGGAAGGGTAGAAAGAGAAAATGAAGATACAGAAAGAAGAGAAAGGTCAGTGACATACACGACATTGACGCTATCCAGGTATTTACATTATACTTAATATTGAAAATAAACGGTTCCAACTATACATAATCATATATTTTCTACATAAATTTAATGTTCACCACACTTTAACTAGAGTTTTTGTATGTCACTGAATTGTGTGTCCCTGAGTCATAGTTCTTTCACTCTATATAGTGATACTAAACATTAAATGTGTATTCTATTTCCCAATATTTGGCGGGACATTTCATTTGGCATACAATTATTGCACACTTTCTATTCAATATTGTACCCGACAAACACTGAGACAATCGGAGTTTACCCATCGTAAAGACCTACAAAAAGTTTATTTTTAATCTATACTAAATGTACGACGACTTTCTTAGGTTACGTAGGAATACATAAATTTGTCGCAGATGCATTGTCCAGTACCCGAGTTTGTAGTTGTTTTACTGGTTCTTTTTCACTGCTGGATTTGATCTTTTTCACCACTTCATTAATTTCAGCAGCATTTCTTTTCTGTACAAGGGACTAAAATATAAAATAGTATATAATTATTAACTCACAGCAGCATTATTCATTAATATAATGAATATGACTGAAAACAAACATCACAATTACATTTATAAGAAAAGAAATATATGTAATGATATATTTACGTTTAAAGGTTGATACATCATTCTTTCTTCCATGTAGTAGAACTGCATCAGTCTGGTTTTTAGTGGTGAAAGAGACAGGGTATTTATATTTGAAAAGTGATCCAGATTTGACTGAACCTTAGACTGTTCGTTGTAGTCAGATATTAAAAATTAGGACATGTCTTAGCTTATAACCAAGTTCATTAACACTAATCAGAAACAGTTAACTCTGTCACCATTCGAGTACATGCATATATAATTCGTTGTATCGTATAATGAAATCGTAAATCTCATACAATTCACATATTGATTATTTACGGACTTTAAATTCAGTGGCACACAAAGGCTCTAGTTAAAGTATGGTGAACATTAAATGTGTGTAGAAGCCCCCCAGTGGCACAGCGGTATGTCTGCGGACTTACAACGCTAGAATCCGGGTTTCGATACCCGTGGTGGGCAGAGCACAGATAGTCCATTGTGTAGCTTTGTGTTTAATTACAAACAAACAAACAAAACTGTATGTAGAAAATATATGATTACTAGCTTATAGCCCGTCAAAAATGACGGGGCTAGTATTACCACTACCACCCCATAGTTTACTCTAACCTCACATTTCCTAGCTAACTGAAATAAATGCATCAAGCTTGACCAACAAAAAGGCAGAAAAGTGTAATAAAGGCAGTCAAACGTAAGTAAATTCCTTTGTGAGCCAATCAAAATTAAGATCATTCATGAAAAGAATTCGTGGCGTATTCATAGAGTAATTATTGGTAAAAAATCAGTCAGATTAACAATTTCTAATATATAGAAAAGCCAGTGCGTTCTGGCAACACTACGTTCCAACAATATTTTTATGTCATATCACTTAGCAACAAAAGTATAACCTAATATTGTTATTAGTCTATGTACTGAAAGTATAAAATGAAATGTATAGACAACAAAACTGGAAAAATATTTATTGATTTCTTAATTTCTTAATTGGTTAAAGAGTTTTTTTTTTATTATTAAAAACGTTGGTGATATAACAGAAAATAGATTAATTCAGAAACGATTTAAGTTTAAAATTGAATAGATATTTTCATTTTCATGATACCTTTTATGCACTTGGCTCTAGGCTAGGTAATCCCACATTACGCCTTTATTTAAGGCTTATTATACCAACACTTACTATACTTATAACGTTTCACGACCCACTCACGGCCCCTTGCATCCCCATCACTAAAAATCGTAATGGGCAGACAGTAATCGAACTGTTCTCTCTGGATAAATGCATTTTGGCTTTTATCACTCCTCCTATTTTGAGAAATCAAGCGTGACGTGACGTGACATTCACTGCTTTTATATGGGTTAGACTTTTTATTAGAATTTTTGCCCCAAAGTGCGGAGTGTGTTTTTGCGGTAATGAGAAGCAAGCTATGATTCCTATGATTCATAGTCCGTGCTACACCACGCCTGTCCTATGTTGACCTGCGTAAGGTACTATACTTGTATAGAGCAGCGATTTTCGAACCAGATGTTTCTCTACTTTTATGTCACATTATTTAAGATAAGTCCACGCTATATATCGAGCCTGTTACCATGAGGTACTTAGTCCTAGCATTACGTGACTATTTCTTTGAGTCTAATCCCATCAAGATAACTGCATAATTAAAGTGTTTAGTCTGACCTTGCCCAAAACCATTCACACAGATCACCAAGCAAGTCCATAAATATATCATAATTTGAACTAGACTGTATTCTTCAAGTTAGAATTGCGGTTTCGTCAATTATAAAGAAATGAAAGAAAAACTAGAATGAATTGTCTTGATCGTGACACGGTAAGGTTTTCTTTGTTTATATTCTTCATCTTTTACCAGACTTTTAAAGTAGTCGGATATTCCGATTTTAATAATAGGCTGAAACGTTACTTAATGATAGTTTAAAGAAACTTGTTCTGTTTCACATAAAGACATTTGATGGGTTGGAGTAGAGTATTTTTTTCTAATTGCTTTAACAAATAAATAAATAAATAAAAATGTGTTAAATTGTTTCAGCACAAAAACACGCAATGAGTCAAACTGTTTTTTAAATGTTTCACAACTGGTTCATGGTGGATTTGTTTTACCAGCCAGATGACGTCATTCTTCTAGTGAATGTTTCTTAAAGTTTATTTTTTATGCGAATTAATGTTACTCACACAAGTTTTTGCTTATAAAACAAATCTGATATCTTCAAGTATTGAAATATGGTATTTTGACAAAAAATAGAGGTACATTACTATCCAGAAGCGCAGCGAAACATCATTCAGAATAAAAACTGCTATATTACAGCAATATACATAGAACTGTTCAGAACTGAAAAAAATATTTTAATTTATCAATTTATTATAGTCAACTACCAATATATCATAATCTTCACTTGGTCTCAAGTATTTATAATAAGGTTATGGCGATCAATACCAGTCATGGTTATGGTTTATAGCCTATACAATACGTTATGGCTAATTATTAATTAATTTCTATTGTTTTTATTACTAGATAGTACTTTTTAATAATAAGTTTACTTACGTTTCGGCTGCTAATTTGTTGTTGTCTTCAGGTTAAGACTCGAAAAACACAGTTTGTAGAGGTAGGGACTAGGATTTTATCTTGGATCTTCTTGTTAGAAAATAAAATAAAATAACAGTAAGTAATTAGTATTAAGACTTAGGTGTTCATTCATGCTAGTAATAATGACAACATTTCCCTAAGTCAGTGTGTTAATTCATTGACAAAATAATGTAAGAAAACTGTTTTTGGCGGTCATATTAATCGTAATGATTATAGATTGCCATTATGTAATACTGCAATAACGCCAATGAGTAAGAGATGGGGTAAAATGCAAAAAACACAATAAATAGTGTTTAAGATAATCTGTATTAAATGTTTAAGACCGTTAGGATAGGATGCTAAAAGTATTATTTATATACAAGAACGTTCAGTAACCATATTAGACGTACAACAGTACTGTGTGTGTGTGAAAACGTACTGTGACCATATATAATGACCTTTAGGAACCAAGGGCTGTGGACATTTCGGTGGAGTAGCTGGTATTTAGGGGGAATAATTTTATAACTTTAACTATATATATAATTACAAATTAATACTAAAATGTTATAAAAGAAAAAAGAAGAAGAATTTTAGAGAAAATAAACTAAAGAAAAAATACTGTTGTTGGTGAAAAATTCAATAACATACTTACGTGAGCCATCTGGGGAATCTTGAACAATGGCGGAACTATACAGCATATCTGCTGTATGTCAGGTCTAAACTAACGTAAAATGGAAATCCATTCTTTAGAGACTTACAGGGGTAAATAGACGAAAATAAATAGTTTGGAGTACTATCATAGCAAAGGCCCCCCAGTGGCATAGTGGTATGTCTGCGGACGAACAACGCTAGAAACCGGGTTTCGATACCATTGCTGGACAGAGCACAGATAGCCCATTGTGTAACTTTGCGCTTAGTTACAAACAAACAAACACCATAGCAAAGAAGTGATTTCCCAATAAACAACTGATAGTTTCTAGCGTCGTGATCTTGGTACACTATAAGGAAAATGTAAAGAGTATAGTGCCAGAAAATCCAGTTTTTTGTGATTGTTATTATTCATCACACTTCCAGTATGTAGAGGGAATCTCAAAAGATTATCAGGTTAAATTATCTAAATTATTACTGCAGGAAGCATAATGATAGATACTCACGAAGACGGCAAACATAAACCCATTTATTACGATATTTTATCAAAATCGGTTATAAATTAACAATGTTTGTTATTACAAATTAAGTCAACATACGTTGTCATTTGTAAGTAATTTTGTCCATTAAAACTTAAGTTAGTTTTGAAGTACTTCAGCCTTTTGTCATTTAACAAAAAAAAAAAAACGCGACATAATAAATAAAGAATTTACAAAGTAGTTACATGTTGAACAATATAAATTTAAAAACTGTGCGCACAGCAATAACAACAGCTTATCTATCATATGGTGTTAGTGTAGTTAACTATTCCTAAGGAATGCCATGAAGACTCATATGATTTAAGATAATTTAGATATGCAACATGATCCTGGATCATGAATAGCATGGTTTTATTGAGAATTGATGGTTGTTTGCTACGCATGTGTCAACATAGTTACTAATGTTCTAAGTGCAGCTTGTTTTCCCGCCAGTGGATGGGCTGTTTTAGGAACATAGCGAGAAGCAGCAAGTCAATGAAATGTGACGGTTACGGTTTTCACCTGCCTTCGTCTTCCGACGGAACTTCAGGAACACCCCCGGGCCAGGATTACAGTCCGACGCAGCATTTCATTTTTCTCTGCGTGTGAGGCTCCTTCGAAATATTTTTACGTTTCCTTTATACAAGCGAATCATAAAGGAGCAGGTTGTTGGAGGTAGGTAGACTTAGTGAACAGCCTGTAGGGGCTTCAAACCAGTGTCAACTGTCTTTTAATGCCTCCTTGTACGTGAAGGGGCAGAGTCTAGTCAAAAACCTGTAGTTAGAGGCTTGCTACGACCCCGGCGGCTAGAGTGGATAATTATCCAGCCCCTGCCGATGACAAACGACAACCGTCCTGGCATGTGACAGGTGTCTCGGTTCGTCCTCACGCACTGGCCCGATATTCCGTCGTTCGGCGCCCGCGGGCCAACAGCCAACTCACTGTGACGTCCGTTGTACATTTGCTGTCGCTCCTTCGTCATATGCTGTGTCATCCAAGATTTCCATCATGCCTGTGGCTATAGTTATCGTGATGTAGAAGAATAACTTTAAATTTAGCGCACCATTAAGATTCTTACTTTTAGACTTCTCACTGAAGAGTAATGTTGTTCCTAACAAAATATTGTTTTATCTTAGGTATCATTACAAAAAGATCAACTGATACAAATATCTGTTGATAAATGAAATGGAACTTCTGTTAAACAATCGTTTAAGAACTCATCTGGAGTGGTAACTTGACCATCTTGTACTTTCACAAATTAAACCGTATGTAAATCCTACTTAATGCATATATCAACTCACAAATTGATAGGTTTCATTAGCTCACGATTCATAGAACCGCCGCTGTTGGCTTTGAAGCTTGATCCTGATGTATAGCTAGACTTTGTTGGCGCCACAGCCATAAAGTGCAAGAATTTCATAATTAGTGTCATTATACTGTCCTGACAGTAAGTAGAGTTCACCTTAGCTTTACTGAGCTATTCTATGAACTATGTTGGAAAGTTTTTACTATCCCACTGTCGTATTACTTACATCAAGACTTTGTCCAATGTTGCAACAAACTCAGCTCTCACATGTTCGAGATATTTGTGGTACAGTATTCTGCAACATGCCTTTTTTCTTACCAACTTGTTCGGAGAAAAAACTCTACACTCAGTGGCTTAAAGTTCTTTATGAGGTAAAAAGTAGTTATAAATTATCACGTGTACGATTAATTGGCGTATTAGCAACTTTTTAAAAAACACTTTCTGGGTAGAGAGGTCGCAATTTCCTGCACAACCAGTCATTAAATATTAGCACTGACAGTCGTCTTTCTGCATTGGATAGAATGCTGTAAATTTACATGGTGGTAGACATCCAGTCTGCCAACAATGACAATGATACCTGTAGTCCTACATTGTTGAAAAGTTTTACATCTACATGTGGATAAACATCCAGTCTGCAAACAATGACAATGACAGCTGTAATATATATGGGTATACAACTAGTGTGCGAACACAGGTTATGACATATGCAGTTATGCATTGGGCGAGATACGACTGGTCTTTTTTACCGATGCTATTCACTATATTATTTGAAATCGGTTTCTATCTCTGTAAGTTTTGAGAAGATTCTTCATTAGAAAGGACCTGGTTCATATAATTCTCCAGTTTTAAAATACCCATTGCAGCAATGTCCTGTTGAATAGTTGAGAATATAAATCGTTCTTCTAAAGTGCAATTAATCCTCTATAATTTCAGATTCTTAACAAATCAATATTTACTGACATAGAGAATGGAAGTTATCATCTTATTTACTGCATGATGTTGCGCTTTTTGTTGATAACATACTTCTTTGAGGTTCTACGACATTTTACTGCTGACATATGATTGCCGGTGCATTTTGCTGCCGGCAAAGGGATGCAGCAATTAATTATTTTATTTTAAGGTTTTCTGCCTGTATATAAATTATATTATCAGAATATTATGAAAGCGACGATTATCATGTCAAAAAACCCTGAACACGAAAATTTCGTCATAAAATTTGTACCGGTGCAAACATAAATAATAGTGTACGTAACTGCTATTTTGTGATAGCCTTTTTCTCCCAGCAAATTATTCAATAATTACTTTATTATTATGTTTCTCCCAGCAAATTATTCAATAATTACTTTATTATTTTGTTTCTCGAGCAACGTATTCAATTACTTTATTATTATGTTTTTCCCAGCAAATTATTCAATAATTACTTTATTATTATGTTTCTCGAGCAACGTATTCAATTACTTTATTATTATGTTTCTCAGCAAATTATTCAATAATTACTTTATTATTATGTTTCTCAGCAACTTATTCAATTACTTTATTATTATGTTTCTCCCAGCAAATTATTCAATTAATTCATTATTATGTTTCTCCAGCAACTTATCCAATTACTTTATTATTATGTTTCTCCAGCAACTTATCCAATTACTTTATTATTATGTTTCTCCAGCAACTTATCCAATTACTTTATTATTATGTTTCTCCAGCAACTTATCCAATTACTTTATTATTATGTTTCTCCAGCAACTTATCCAATTACTTTATTATTATGTTTCTCCAGCAGCTTATTCAATTACTTTATTATTATGTTTTCCAGCAACTTATCAATTACTTTATTA
>NW_013666079.1:199553-211278 GCF_000517525.1 Limulus polyphemus
TACTTTATTATTATGTTTCTCCAGCAGCTTATTCAATTACTTTATTATTATGTTTCTCCAGCAACTTATCCAATTACTTTATTATTATGTTTCTCCAGCAGCTTATTCAATTACTTTATTATTATGTTTTTCCAGCAACTTATTCAATTACTTTATTATTAAATTTTATTTTTAATCAAGTTTGATGCGATAGCTTATAAGTTCATATTAATTTTTGATAATAAAGTCATTCACTGTGCTAGAAATGTTTTGTCTTAAGAACATAATTACTTGTATCTACGTGCTATTGGTCAATTTAAAATTTTTGAGAATAAAGTCGTTCATTGTAATTTTTTAGAATAAAGTCGTTCACTGTGCTAGAAATGTTTTGTTTTGAGAACATAATTATTTTCCGGCACTAAAATTCACCAGCAGTCATTTACTACGGCAGTAAAATGTCGCGGCATTCAAACAACCGGCAGTAAAATCTCGTGATACCCATCTTCGTTGATAAATAAATGTTGTTGGGCAACATTTTATACAAGAGTTAAAATATTATTATAGTGACAAATATAGCTAATATTCAATGACAACTTATCTTTATCAAGAATTTAACACAATAACTAAGACATTTTGGTGTATTTAGTTAATTCGTTAAGATTGGAAGTTCATGAGTTGTTCGTTTGTTATGAAGCATAAAGATGCAAAGTGGGTTATCTGTGCTGTGCCTAATGCATGGATCAAACACAGAATTTTAATGTTTTAAGCAATCAAGCTTGCCGCTGAGCCACCGGAGCGGCTCATGGAAGATAACGGTACTTCTTAAAGCGAATAAAGTAAATTACTTAATAAAAATACAATTATAACATTCTTAATATTGGCAAACTAAATAGTCGAAACACTGACAACCTTTTTAATGATATTTTGGTTTAATTTCCTCTGAATATGCTCTAATTTATTAAACAACAAATAAACATTAAAAGTTTTATTTGACTAAAAGTAAAGATCTCGCATGTTTTGCTGCTAAGCTTTAAAGGAAAGACACACGTCAATCTTTATCGCTTCAGTTATATTTGATATCCTGAGTGTTGTAGTGATTTATTAGCAGCACAGATATGTCTACACGTTACACTGTTACAATTGTAGCGATTTAATGAAGAACTTTTTTTTAACAAACATACATTACTTTTCGTTATGTCGAAGTATTGTTCCGATGTATAAACCCCATATATCGAGGTTAGATTAAACTCTGACGTTAACTTTAAGCAAGACCGTAGTGCGAAAGAAAGTCTGTAGTGATGGAAGTTAGACTGTAGTGCTGTTTAAAAAAAAAAAGTGAAAGTGCTACAAGGAAGAACATAGCGCTAGAAGAAAGCCATTACTACTGGTTATTGTTGTTTGTTATTAAGCACAAAGCTACACAAAGGGCTATCTGTGCACTGCCCACCACGGGTATAGAAACCCGGTTTCTAGCGGTATAGGTCCGCAGACATACCGCTGTGCCACTGGGGGGGGGGGGGCATTACTACTGGAAGAAAGTCTGTAATGCTGGAGAAAAAATGTTTAGAATTAGAATATAAACAGTAGTGTTTAAAAAGTGATTGTAGTGCTAGAAGGAAGATAATAGTACTGAAGAAAAAAGGCTTTAGTGCTAAATAGTATACCTGAAAGGAGATTGTAATCATAGAAGGACACTTTAGAGCTGGAATGAAACACTGTGGCTGAAAGGAAGATTACAGAGTAAGATGGGGTAAAACTGTAGTTAATATTAATCGCCCTGTTTTGAGACAGAACATGTTCTTGTAGATTTGAAAAATTATGGAAATAAACTTTGTTTACTGAATTTCATTTCACGCATGGCTACTAGAGAGTTACCTGCGCTAGCCGTCCCAATTTTGAACTCATTGACTAAAAGAAGGCCATTTAGTCATTTAGCCTGCTGATCAAATATTTGGATTTGACCGTCACTCTTATAATGCGCCTACGGCCCCAAAGTGCAGAGTATTTTTTGTTTTTGTTTTGCAGTAACAGAACGATAACTCAAACCCACAGTTTGGCACGCTAACCACTGGGCCGCGGTTTGCCTCGGAAAGAAGCAACTTAAATATGGGTATATGTGTTGACACATAATGTTATTAACATTCTTCTCCTGGGAGTGAATACTTCAAGAACAAAAGTATGTTGTAAGTAATACACTTTTGTTATAAACTATTTACATAGTATTTTGTTAGTCTGGAACATACACACCTGTTATAAACATGTGAATAGATTTGTTTTAGCAAGCGAGTAGTGGTTAATGCTATTAACCTGCTAAAGGCTGTTGGAGAGATGGCGCATTCAGGGTTCATGTCCATTGAAACTATTCAGACAAGTAATAAACCTACATTTTTTGCTTGTGGAGCATGAAAAAGTTTTCATTCTTCTACGTTCTACTTCCACTTATTAAAACAGAGTTTGAGGCTAGCGTGCACTTGTAATTGGTTGGTTGGTTGCCTAAAATTAAAAGTGTGAAATTGAGCCTGCATTTTACGTTCAATTTAATTTTGTCTTAATGTCTCTATCACCCATTTCAATTAATTTCACCATTCAATTACAAGTCTGGAAGCCTATTGTCTTATTTATTTGTTTTGTTGAGTGTTTAATAAAGATTTTGTGCTTTTGTTTTATACTTATGTCTTGTTTTTGTTTTTCTGATCCAAATGTTTTTGTTTTTCCACCTTTATTTACTATATTCTCAACAATTCTATTATTTTGTGGGATTCTTACTACGAGTTAGCTTATTAATCTGAAGAAAAAAGATTACCATAATATTATATCAGAGCATTTTGGTGCAATGAACAGAATTGAGTTCAAGTAAAGTGTATATCAACTAGGCAATTTCAGGTATTCCTCAAATTCTTTTTCCTTTTTCTATAAGTTTGGTATGTTTTTGTCTCACAGGAGAAGAAGGTAAAGCTGCAATGAAAATACACCTTACTGGCACCAGCCAGACAATGAACAAAGAACACATGAGAAGCATAAAGGAGATTAATTACGAAGATGAGGTCCAGTTCTATACTCTGGTAATTGATTTATTCGTTTGATTTCCAACCACTGACAAATAATGATGATCTGTGTCCTCCTTCTGGTGTGAAGGAGACATCATAAGTTGTAAGACATCATCCTAAATCATAAGTTTTCTAAGCTACCCCCCGATCCTCTGTTTGAGAGGAGACATCATGAGTGGTGAGACATCATCCTAAATCACTAGTTATCTAAATTACTCCAGACCTTCTGGTGTGAAGGAAACATCATACCCCTTAAGAAAACATCCTGAATCATTCTTAGCTACCCCAGGTCCTTTGGTGTGGAGGAGACATTATTATAATTCACTAGTTATCTCAGCTACTTTAGACATCATGAGGAGTGAGACGTCATCCTAAACATTAGTTATTTCAATTACTCCAGACCTGAGTGAGGTGAGTAAATAAGCTCAACTGCACTTACAATTGATACTATTTTGTGTGCAGAATGAAAGCAGTCGTACTAGACCTTGGCTAAAACACCTTAAGTATTTTAGAAGTGGACTTACCGAATAAGCTACATCCAAGTACGGTCAGTAGAACAAGTAAGTTGCAGCTGTACAGTGGACTATATGTTACATTTAGAAAGAAGATAACAGTACCATCCAATGCACAAGTGGTGTTTCATGGTACACTATAACAATAATATTATATAATCAATAACCTCTAAGCAAATCAAGCTGCCTACATACGTCAGGCTAAACATGTTAACACATGCGTATCCAATGTTAGGCTATATATAAAACATTGTTTTCTGCTCAAACATCAAACCAAACATGCTCGTACTGTAATCTCACGAAGGCAACAATACATTCTGGTGCTAATGGTTAATTATGTGTAGACAGCTGTGAACTTACCAGTTGAAATCGTACTAAAAATGGTATCTTAAGAAGTAACCGAAACTGGTTATAGAAATTAATGTCACCAGAGCATCTGATGTTACCAGTAGAATATGTAAAATCAACCTGAATGCAAACCAACAGGGGGAACTTTGATTTTTAGAATGAACAAATACAAAAAAACTAGGGTGAAAATGCGTATCATTATGAACACTGAGAATAAATATGTGACATTTCAACTGAGAGAATTTTGTAACTCACAGGCTAGCATATCAATATGTATGTAAACCAGGCGGCTGCACTGGTAGACATAATTCATCATCTGGTAAAGCGTATTAGAATAACTACTTGTAGTAGTACGTTGTGTTCTGTGCTATAATTATTAGTTTTCAGTTCATTATACTTTGACTTTATTCTATATGACATTGCATTATGTTGAATAATTCCCATTTCCGCTTTTGTTAACTTAGTATTGTATTATTATTTAGTTTCGTTTTGAGTTTACTTACTGATTAAGTATATTCATTACAATTTACAGCTTTTACAGTAAGTAAGATTTGTTTTTAGAACAGCTGCGACGTTTCGGTCACTGGTGCGATCATTCTCAAGTACACAAGTTTTTTACTGTTTTGTCTGTGTATACTTGAGAATGATCGCACCAGTGATCGAATCATCGTACCTGTTCTAAAAAAGAAACCTTACTTACTTACTGTAAAAGCTGTAAATTGTAATAAATCAGTATTATTATTATTTGTATTATTATCATTATAACGTAATTAACCTTGCTATTGCGATTTTCATTTGAAAACAGTTGTTACAATCCTATTATTGTTATTTTTATTTTTATAGCCCAGCGTGGCCAGGTAGTTAGGGCGCTTGGCTCGTAATCTGAGGGTCGCGGGTTCGAATCCCCGTCCCACCAAACATGCTTGTCCTTTCAGTGGTTGGGCGTTATAATGTGACGGTCAATCCCACTATTAGTTGGTAAAAGAGTAGCCCAAGACTAGCTGCATTCCCTCTAACTTTTCACTGTTAAATTAGGGGCGGCTAGCGCAGATAGACCTCGTGTAGTTTTACGCGAAATTCAAACCAAACTTAATTTTATTTCATGTGCATTCAATTTTTGATAATATACGAAGTTAGGTTTGGTAGTAATGAACATCTTCGAATTGAAGAAAAACTCTACCATATCATTGACACAATAATGCATTAAGGTGCTTTAACTTTTATGGTATGTTGCCATGCGAGTTTGAAATGACGTTAGAGTTTTGTACCATAGCATTGCCAGAAGTCATAAAGTATTGTATTATAACTTATTGTGTCTATTCTTTGACCGTTGCATTGATCGAACATATTGTAAACAATGCGTTGTATTGTATGGGATTTAAGCTGTAAATTTCGCTTTTAATTTTATATTTTTAAGTAAGTATGATTTTCAATAATGTGTCAATTTATTAGTGTTTGTATATTGCGACACTTTGAAGTTTTATGGGGAAATGCTTTAATATTGATGATTTATTTAGTTATGCTTAGTGTTGTTTTCTGTTTTGTTTTTAGTATTTTTTATTTTTCTGATCTTAAGATAATAAATCGAAGTATTGTTGTCCTGTGAAGCGTGTCCGTATTGTCTTATTATTACATATGGTGTCATTTGCCACAGTTGAATTGTGAAACTTTGCAATAGTGCCATTCACTTGAGATAAGTGTGCATATGAAAATAACAAGTTCGCATGTTAAAAATTCTGAGTTTGTTTTAACTTTTAAGTCAAGGTCAACCTGAGTACAGACAGACCTGAGGTATGGGAGGAAGGAGCTGTGGGAGGTTACCTAGACAACTTTATATTCTCGTAACTAATGTTAATATATTCACATAAAATATCTAATCCTCCCAAGTTCCTGTTTCAGTCGTGGGAATGTGTGCACATGTTTTAGACAAGCGCAGATGGAAAGCTTTCTTAAGGCTGTAGCTTCATTGCAGGTTCAATTGGTTGCTATCTCAAAATCTCTTGGGTCATTTATGTAGAGCAGTGAACATTGGTTAATGTTGACACCAGGGCAGTGTGCATTGGTTAATGTTAACACCAGAGCAGTGAGCATTGGCTAATGTTAACACCAGGGCAGTGAGCATTGATTAATTTTAACACCAGAACAATGAGCATTGGTTAATGTTAACTCCAAGGCAGTGAGCATTGGTTAATGTTAACACCAGAACAGCGAGCATTGGTTAATGTTAACACCAGAATAGCGAGCATTGGTTAATGTTAACACCAGAACAGCGAGCATTGGTTAATGTTAACACCAGAATAGCGAGCATTGGTTAATATTAACACCTTCTACAACAGGCAGATTAAGATATAGTACCTTCGATTAACGTCCATGAATATGATTGGATGAAAAATAGATTTACAGTTTTACTGATACAATTTGTGTGAGTTTTTCTTCAGTCTGACTTCAGATATCCAAGAGTACAATCTTGTTTCAACTTCCACACTGTGAAGTCTTGCTTTAGTCGCCAGTCGACAAACGAGAAAATTTCTAAAGTGTAACTTCATTTTCAGTTTATTTTAACTTTATTGTAACGTCTTCATCGCCTACTTGACTTTCAATTCACTCTTGAAGTGCAAGAATGAAATTCCTCGTGTTGTTTATTTGATTCTAATATATGATATATATTTACACAGTTTTATTTCGTTCTTCACTTTATCGTTCTACGTAGCCTTCTTTATTCTTCAAAGCTCGCTTACTGGATCTTCGATCCTCCCCTTATTTATCAGAATTCCGTCTACCTACTAAATATTAACAAACAAATAGTTTTGTTTAAGCGTAGCCTGTTGATGATACTTTTTTTATTTGACCATTCATAAATCATTCTCCTCAAACATTACAAAACGACGCCAAGAAGTTACTGTTTGCACATGCGCAGTTTAATGCTTACTTTCAAGAACATTAAAATAAAAATGTAATTTAAATCATACGAGTAATTATGATCAAAACAATATGTCTTTTTGTCAGCAATTTGTATGCGATTAGACGTTGAAGTTTAGTTTCTTATATAATATGTTAAAACTAACGTACCCGTTAAAAATTAAAGGAAACCATTGGAAACCAAAACTATTCCGTATAAAACTGGCAATACACAAAATAAATATGAAGATTCCTTTCTCAGGAATATGCTATTTACTTCTCCTGAATCCACTACATATAACTGAGCAAACATGCTACATATTGGTGCCTTTGGATTAAAACATACGATGAGCATGTGATTGCATACACACCTGTTCTTCTGAGCAAAAAATCATCCTCTTCCCTACAACTATTTGGTATCTTCAACCTGTTTTAACAAAGGCTTTTTCGTAATAATTCCCAAGCATAGATTGGCGCTAATTTTTGATTTATTTTTTACAGTAGTCTTCCCAGCTTTCATATTTGGATCCTAGCTTTACGTCATAATGATGTGGAAGATGTGGTGTCACATACATAACACCATGCCTGATCTGGCCTTGGGAACTCCCTCCTTGAAAGGCTTTTATATAGTAGAAAAAGTGTCGACATTTAGAAGTTATTTGCGCCTGTGTTAGCGATTAATTTCAACTAAAACGGGAACGGGCAACCAAAAGAGGAAATATTATAGGAGAAAAAGTGAAATTGGCTCGTGTAACTCACAAAATTCGGAGAAATCTAGCGTGACCGACTGACTGACCGACCGACACTTGGCTTTTATATATATATACTGATTGCTATACTGACCTCTAGCTAAATGTTTGTATTTCCAATCGAATTAAAATGAGCTACTATTTGAGTTACGGTATTGATAACCATATCTTATATATTTCTTATGTTCTTCAACTTTTCTGTTTCCAACTAACTAAAAAGCTGTGCATGTGTATTCTAACAATGTTGAACCCACTCGTCAGTAAGAATAAGTTAAATAAAAATATTATTCTAACAAATGGAGCGCTGAATAGTTACATAAATTTCATGCTAGAGTTTTTGGTCATTTTCCTCAACTGTTTTCTCAAAATACATAGCCTAAAGTTTAACGGAGTGTAAATCTGAGGATGGTTCATGGCTTGCGTTCTGTTGCCGCAAAACATGGCCCGCATTTGGGGCTATAGTTGCGTTATAAGAATGACGATCAGATTTCACTGTTCGGTCAGAAGAGAGCGGCCAAGACCTAGCAATAGATGCCTTCTAGTCTATCGTTTCAAAATTAGAGACAGCTTGTGAGGCTTTGAGTGAAACTTCTAAGCAAACAAGTCTTTCAACAATTATGTGGCCATTGTATTTACAAGTCTTTCTACAATGATGTTGCCATTGTATTTACAAGTCTTTCAACAATTATGTGGCCATTGTATTTACAAGTCTTTCTACAATGATGTGGCCATTGTATTTACAAGTCTTTCTACAATGACGTGGCCATTGTATTTTGCTTTTATTATTTTACTTATTTTATTTTCTTGCCAATTATATAATTATTATCTGTTTAAAATAGTTGTATACTTTTTATGTTGATCTTGTGATTTGTGGTCACAAAGTGTAAGACCAGCCTCAAGTACAAAAAAAGGAAAAATTAAAAGTTCAACATAGATAAAAGATGCAATAGTGTGACCCTTTAAAAGGATAGGAAACTGAAACTAAGAAAAACGATGCAGAGAAACTTGAGCGTAGGGCTGTAAGCATCGTTAACGTGCAGAATTCAAACAAATTGCATAAGAGATAAAATACATTAAATACAAGCGACGCACGAAAAGAGCATTTCTAGAGAGCTTATCGATAAAAACAAAACGTAGCTATGAAAAACAAAATAGTTGATTAGATAGGAGGATTAGTGGCTGTCAATTTTGATGGCGAGAAAAGTAGAAATCCATCAGGTATTCAAACCATAGACGTTATCTGCTGAATTAATATATTACTACAAGACATACAAACGGGCTAATGAATAAATTGAAACATAAAATAAATTTAATTCCCAAAGATACTTGAAGTTTAAAGATGAAAACAACTCAAAATAATCTGTCTTATTCAGAAGCAAATAGTGGTTACAAAAGAAGGTGACCGAGAGGCTTGCTATTAAGATACTAAATATTCAGTTAATCTAGCTAAACTTGAAATATCAAAACATTTTCAATGTATAAATAAATGGAATAAAATACGCCCAACATTTTCTTTTCTGTTGATGTTTTAAATCAAATATTCAACGATAATCCTGTTGATTTCTTAATGATGTGGCTAGGTAGTGTCATTGGTCGAGTAGCAGGTCTGTTTCAGTTCTATCGATTGCATTTGATTGTACGTAATAAATATATATAAATTTATCGTTAACTAGAATAAAAAAAAAGATATAAACAAATTAATACATTAAATATGTTTCAAACGATTTCTGTTCGTGTGTAGAAAACATTATTTTAAACATGGAGGATACTTCAAAAGGTTAGGTCAGGAGGAAGGTCTGTCTGTCTTTGGCTGACAATGTCACGTATTGATCAAATACAGATGCACGTACAAAACCTTACCACAAAATACGTTTTTATCGAACAAATTGAAATGAACAATTAATTTGTAGAACTTCTTTTAGAATGACACTTAGTTGTTAGCTCTTTAACATTATTCATTTACGTTTGCTCTTATCTACGGAAATTCCAAGTAATAATTTTATGAAAACTTTTAGGATCACGGCATATGTTAACATTTTTTTATTTTTTTAAGTAGAAATGGAATATGAAATCATATATTCAAATAAACTCGTCCGAATATTTAGAAGCTTATTATGCGAGCCCTGACCCTTGTTACTGATGATAAACAAAGATACGAAACCCTATCGTTTTCGAAAGGTGGACCTTTCTTCATCAGTAGCAACCTGAGAAGGAACTGATGATAGGCTGATATCTGAAACATTCCCTGTCTATTAATTTGCAGAGATCTGAGTATACAATTAACCCTATAGTATTTCCTTATGCTAAAAATCCCATCATAAGATTGGACAACTTAAAAATAAAGTGTAAATTACATTCAAAATAAAGCGTACTATAACATCATATTTGCCATCCCAAAAATTGAGAACGAAAAAATTAAGTATTTGGAGTACATGGCCTATTTAGATGTTATCATTATTGTTAATTATAAAGCTAATTTTGTCGGCTGGATTTTGAACTTCACATGCTACAAGTGTAGGAAGTAATGTATACAATTTTTCGAAACGTTCGTCTTCTGTACCTAAAATTAGAGAAATCTATTGAATGTGGGTTTTCCAGCCACATGTTTGTAATTAAACACAAAGCTACACAAAGGGCTATCTGTGCTCTGCCCACTACGGGTATCGAAACCCGGTTTCTAGCGGTGTAAGTCCATAGACATACCGCTGTGCCACTGGGAGGGGGGGGGGCACCAGCCACATAAATATCGATCTGCAATTCCGTAAATTAATCTATATTTTACGTTGTTCATTGTGAACTGACAATTTTTTTATATATGTTGTAAGTGAGTTTAGTTTACATTCCTACACCCCGGACAGATGCAGCTTGAGATCCAGTTAAACCTAATGTGCCGAAATATTTTAATACCAAACGTTATTAAGCATATAAATCTAGTAAGCTCATTACAATGGCATATATTCAAAAGATATATATTGAATACAGTTAATTCTTATTTAATTGTTATACTTGAAATTATTTTCAGTATTTATGTCTTTTAATTTATTCTTTGGACAGGCATGGGTTAATGGTTAGCACGCAGAATGATGAATCTGAGGATTCATGGTTCTCGTCCGGTTACCGCATAAAGGCCCTTCGCACTTAGAGGTCGTGATACATTAAAAGGATGACGGGTAAATCCAGTTATTCAATCAAAAAAAAAAGTAGCACAAGAGGTGGTGGTGGTGGTGGTTACTATTGATTAGCTAATTGCATTCCCTGTAATCTAACAGTTCAAAATTAGGGACGGCTATGCTCAGATATCCCTTATGTAACTCTGTGCGAACCTTTGACACATTCATAACTCATCATTCGAGGTGGTGGTGGTGGTTACTATTGATTAGCTAGTTGCATTCCCTGTAATCTAACAGTTCAAAATTAGGGACGGCTATGCTCAGATATCCCTTATGTAACTCTGTGTGAACTTTTGACACATTCATAACTCATCATTCTAAAATACAAGATTTATGTGATCTATTTATAACAGTATTTACATTTCTGTTCAGATTTTCAGGTTTCAGATTTATCAGTCATTCACAATTTCATGATCTAAAGTAACAAACACACTCCTTTTCTGAATCAGAGAGGTTTTTTTTAATGTTTATTTATATTTAATGAAAGAGAGATTCAAACAAGTGTGTTAATTTTATTTCTGTGTTGAAGATACATTTCAGATGAAATTGGTGATATAGCTGTTTAACGATTTTCTTAGTTTTCTCATTTTATACTTAACAGTTCCAAGTTTCTCTGGTTGGTGGCTGTTAAACACAAAATTACACAATGGGCTATCTGTGCTCTGCCCACCACACTTATCGAAACTCGATTTTTTGCGTCGTAAGCCTTAGGACTTACCGTTGAGAGCCACTGTTTTGTTGTTGTTGTTGTTTTTATTTCAGAAACATCCGATTTTCAATGATACCATTTAAGGTATCATTGTTTTGTTTAAGAAAACACCCGTTGTCATATAATGAATTACAAAATCCACTTCTTGGAAATTTTATGCGAGAAAAGTTTACAGGTGTTGCGTTAGAAACCTTTACTTGATTTATAACAAGACTATCTGTGCTGTGCCCAACACAAGTGTCATACATAACCAGATTTTAGCGATGTGAGCCCTCAGACATGCCGCTGAGTCACTGGTGTGTGTGGTGTGGGG